>NW_017962982.1:0-12554 GCF_001890905.1 Aspergillus aculeatus ATCC 16872
CCTAATGTAAACCCTAATGTAAACCCTAATGTAAACCCTAATGTAAACCCTAATGTAAACCCTAATGTAAACCCTAATGTAAACCCTAATGTAAACCCTAATGTAAACCCTAATGTAACCCTAACCCCCCTAATCTGACAACCCTAATGTAATACCTTCGGCGGAAGGTTTATCCGGTGCTGACGGGCCGAGGTTTCTCCGGATTCCTTGGCTGTCTGTGGGCGGGCTTCGGCCAATCGGACTAACTTTCCTCCGGCATCACATTGTTGCCTTGTGATGCGGCTGACACGCGTGATTGCTGCCTAGCCAAGGACAGGGGTCTTGGCCAATCCAAATCTGGGACGCGTCGTCTCCGGAATTGGAATTTGCGCCTTCCATGTCAGAACAGCGCGTCGAGCGACTTCATTGGAAACAAAGAAGTGCCTCAGTGCAGGGAACGAGTCATTCCAGCGGCAAAAAGAGGGGTAGTCCAACCTCCTCTTTCTCTGGAATCCTCGATCTCTTCGGTCGGCAAGGGCATAAATTGACACCATCAACCCAGCCCTGATGAGCCACCAACGGCGAAAGTTCTGACGCTGTACACACACGTCGTTCTCGGCTTACCCTGTTGAAGACGCTCATCTCCTCTGCAATCGTTGCGCAGCCTCTTATCACTGATTAATGTAAACCCTAATGTAAACCCTAATGTAAACCCTAATGCGGTTCGTATGCAGGATTCACCAGAAGAACCGTTCTGGCAGTCTTAGTTACATAGAGAACCTCAGATTCATTGACGTGGATGGAATATACGCATGACTGAGCCGGGGATAGCCGTTTCTAACTGCTTTACTATCGGATTAGAAAGGTGCGGCATTTATTATAAAACCTTATCAGTATTCCTGTTACAGAACTAGGATTTATATGGATTAATATAGTTTTGAAACTTGCTTAGTACATCAGCTGTGCTGTTTTTGTCTTATCCCGCTCGTGGCGGAGGATTCTGAATCGCTTGGTGACTACTCGGGATTATAAAATATCAGCCTTAGCTGCGTAACCTTCCGAATCTGCCTCGTCAGCGGAGCTATTAATTGAATATTTAAACGCTTATATATATAACTTTCCGAAAAGTTAGATTCTCGTGTACGTCGGACTAATATTTCTCCGTTCCGGCAGCTAAAAAAACTGTCTAAAGCAATATTCCGATCTGTGGTATATAAGTCTCTTACTTCCCCCAAGAAGCTGAAGAGTCCTAAGAACGAAAGCACCGCTCATCTGATGTACTACTTTCATTTTTAGTGTCTTTTATTTTTTTATTGTCTTTTCTGATAAATATAAACCCTTATTATTTGAATAAATACAACTATAGCTTCTACTCCAAGTGTTAGTATTACTTCGAACAGTATTAATCTTGCACTTGTCGAAACAATTAACAATCTGGTCGCTGGAATATCGGTCCAGTTTCGATTCTATTTGAAGCAGGCTTTAAAGAATATTACAGATAAAGCTGAAAAGTCTTTATACACTACACATATTCTTTACAGTTTCCAAGACCATAAGGCTAAAGGCACTTTACTCCCTGCCATCAAAGTCATCAAACCTCCAATAATCCAGTATTTAGAATTATTCAATAAAAGCACAAGCGGTATTACGGTAATGGAACCCTTCGAATCCCAAGTCAAGATCCTCCATAATATACTTCTTAACAAAGCGATTGAGTTAAAGGAGGCTGAGGTTAAATTCTACTAAAAGAATTATCTTAGAAAAAATGTCGGCGGTGTCTTAGTCCAGTCTGCTTTAGATAAGATATATCAGCAAATCATAGCACTTGCTGGAAATGAGTCTACGACTCTCAGCACGTTTGTTAACAAAAAAAAAGAAACTAAATGGGCTTATTCAGTGGTATGCTTCCAGAATTGTCTATATCGAACAATCCCGCCACCAAGCTTCACTTCTTCAGAGAATGAAGAAACTTACTGTTAAAAAGCAGACAGATGAGGCTATACTCGATATCGATTAAACAGCCCTTCAGAAAGCTGTTGAAAAGGCTATGGACAATCGAGAATCTAAAAAAAAGAGGAAAGGTATAAATAAGAAAAAGCACGGAAACGTGCCGCCTCTTTTTAACAGTCTAATCCGGCTAAGAGAGCAAGAACTAATATTTTTAGTAAGACTTTTATTTTTAAAGTATTGAATTTTACTGATCCAGCTTATAGCTTCCCGGAACAGCAATTACCAGCGAAGCAATTCGCGGAATTCTCTGAAACGCTCAGTAGGCGGCAGAGGAAACAGAGTGCAGAAACGAAGGAAGTAATTCAGCTTCTTAAAGAGGTTACTTTTAGATTTAGAATAAAGGATGCTTTCTTCTATTTTAATTTTTTTGTCGATGCTTCTCTCCCAGTGCGAGTGTCCTTTATTTTACTCTAATCGCCTGTCTTCTGGTTTAATACCTTGAGACGGTTTGGATCTGGTGTATATAAAGGCCCAGGTGTTATTTTATTCTGGGATCTAAAATATTTTCTTATTTTGAATTTAAAATATGTTTTTCATACTCGCACCAAATTCTCTTTATCTTTTTTTGCATTCGAAGCCCTTTAAAGAACAGTCCGGATCAGATATATGTTTAAGAATTAAAATGACTCGGATTTTATCCCGAAGTTTTATATATTTAATAAAAATTGGAATCTACCACGTGCCTCAGATATTATTGAATGCGGACTGGATGCTGGGAAAGTGGAATTGTTTTATCAGCTTTTAGTTATATTCTTCTATTCTGTTCGTTTTTAACCCCGCATGGGATATCAGCGGTATTATAATAAGATGTTAGATGTAAATCTTCTGGTATTTATTACAGATAAAAATCTAGAACTCGCCGTGGTGACAGTTGACTGGTATAACAGCTTAATTAAGGCTTATCTTTTTAAAGGATTTTATATTAAGACGTTTATTAATATAGTAACTGTATACAGATACTTTAACAACCTCGACTACAGCATGCTGCTAAGAAATATGCAGAAATTTATCCAGGCATCTCTTCAAAACCTTCAGCTTCTAGAATTCTATAGAATCCCGAAAATCTATAAGAATCTTTAGAAGATCCGTCTGATAGTGCCTAGCTATGCTTGGATTTCCGCATATCTTGCTAAAGTTGTTGACCATCTGCTTTATTTTATTATAAAGCCGCTGTTTCCTTGGATCTGCGAATTTTTAAGAGAAGTTGTTATTTAATTTTATGATTTTAAGAAACAGAATATGAATAATATTCTCTTATTGAAAGGAGATGTTAAATTGATGTATATAAACATCCCTCGGACCGGAGTCCTGTAAGTATTCTAAGAAATCTTTTAGAAATTTCCGAATTTGTGTTTTTGTAACCTTCAAAACTTTATTATTGAAGCCATAAGGTTTATTAATTATTAATACTACTTTTCCTATTAAAAGACGGACTACTGGCAGAGTGACGGGCTCGCTATAGGTTCACCCTGCGCTCCCGTACTAGTAAATATTTATATAAAATAGTTTGAAAGGAAATATTGCTATGTACCCCGACTAGTCTTATACTTCAGATATATAGACGATATTTTAGCTATTGTTAAAAGCAAAGATGGTATTATTCCTACTAAACTTTAAGTCTGAGTCTCGGCACCCGGACTAGAAGTTGAATGGGAGAAGTCGTTCACCTCTGTTTTGTTTTTAAATTTCGAAATCTTCTTTATAGGTCGGCGGATCTACACAGAACTCTATAAGAAGAAGTTGAACTATTTTTAATATATTTTTTGGAGTTCAGCACATTCTAGACAGGTGTTGAGAGGCTTTATTAAAGCTGAACTCCTGCGCTTCCTCGCTGCTTCTATTTATGAAGAAGATTTCGTTCGAGCCAGACGATCCTTCTAATATTATTTTAGAGTACGAGGTTACCCACAGTATGTTTTATATAAGTGGTTTCGGCAGGTGTTATAGAGTAATTGGGTTCTTATCCTTCGGAGGAAGGATAAGGTTGAAAGTCTAGTACTTCTCGTACTTTCTAGCTATTATAATAGCGTTTGGGATAAAATTCTTATATCTCGGATAAGAGAAGCTATGGTTAAGGAATGAAAGCATGGTAATATCCCATCCGTTTTGTTTTAAAAGCTAGTCAAATCTCTATTCTATACTATAAGTCTCTTCGACTGTACGCGTTAATGGAACCGAGAAATCTTGGAGATTGTGAAGGTATCGGAATTGCCTAATTTTCCAACTCTCTTTAATGATTTTTCTTTTATAAAATTTCGTGCTGAGACCTAACGGCTTCTGCTTTGTAGAAGGATTCTAATATTAAATTTTAATGTTAGGTAATCCTAATGCGGTTCGTATGCAGGATTTACTAAAAGAACCGTTCTGGCAGTCTTAGTTATATAGAGAACCTCAGATTTATTAATATAGATGGAATATATGTATGACTGAGCTGGGGATAGCCGTTTCTAACTGCTTTACCATCGGATTAGAAAGGTACGGTATTTGTTGTAAGACCTTATCAGTATTTCTGTTACAGAACTAGGGTTTGTATGGATTAATGTGGTTTTAAAACTTTTTTAGTACGTCAGCTGTGCTGTTTTTGTCTTACCCCGCTCGTAGCGGAGGGTTCTAAATCGTTTGGTGACTATTCGGGATTATAAGGTGTCAGCCTTGGCTGTATAATCTTTCGAATCTGCCTTGTCAGCGGAGCTATCGATTGGGTGTTTAGATGTTTATATGTATAACTCTCCGAAAAGTTAGATTCTCGTGCACGTCGGACCAACATTTCTCCGTTCCGGCAGCTAGAGAAACTATCTAAGGCAACATCCCGATCTGTAGTATATAAGCTTCTTACTTCTTTCGAGAAGCTGAAGAGTCCCAAGGACGAAAGCACCGCTTATCTGATGTGCTACTCTCGTTTTTGGTGTCTCTTGTTCTTTCATCGCCTTTTCTGATAAATGTAAACCCTAATGTAAACCCTAATGTTTATTAATAATATAAAAAATTAATAGCAAGTTTAGCCCAGTAATAAATAATAATTATATATTATCTAATTTATTAAATTTTATACTATAATTATAGTATTATTAAACTGTTACTGAAACTTTAGAATATATATGAATTAAAATAGATATATTATTTATTATTATAAAATAGATAGATTATACTAATTAAAATATGTTTTAAAATAAGAAGAAATAGCTGGAGAGCTATTTTATCTATTTATATAAAATTCTTTATATACATATTAAGCTAGTACTAGTTTGATATATAGTATACGAGACTTTAGATATTAATTAATATTTAAAGCCGAGCTTTATATTGGGATCTCGGTTTTATAATATTTATTAATCTAAAAATTTTAAAAAGATTTGGTTGGGAGATTCTAATATAAATATATATTTAAAAATAATATAAATATATATAATTTACTGATTATAATAATTAACTAAATAGTTAATATAATTATATCTAAATTTTAATTTAATATAAATCAAAGCATATTCGGCCAACCCCTATAGATTAGTACTAAAAAAAATTTAGTTTAATAATTATTAAAAAATTTAGCTAAAATATTTTTTTAATATATTATTCTTAGGATTTATTAATTTATTTGTATTTCGTTGCTTAATTAATTTTTTTATTTTAATATTTTACTTTTTATTTTATTTATTCTTTTTTTATTTCTATTTATTATTTATTATTTTATATTTAATATCTTTTATTGTATGTTTCAGTTTTTGATTTTTTATCTTATTTTATTTTTTATTTTTTTTTTACTACTATCTTTGATATTATTTTTACTTTTTCTTATTTTATATTCTTATTTTTTTATTTTTTTATTTTTTGAAAATAATTCAAAACCCTAATATAAGTTTAATATTTTTTATTATAATAAAGTCTAATTATTTTAAAAAGTATTTTTTAACTATTACTTCAGCTTTAGAATAGACTATAAAAACTGGTATATTATCTATTAATTTATAAATTTAAAGAAATTTGGCCGGTAGATTTTAATATAAATATATATAAATTATTAATTATAGTAATTAATTAACTAGCTAGTACAGCCCTATCTATATTTTAATTTAATATAAATTAAAGTATATTTAGCCAACCCCTGTGGATTAGATAGATAATTAATAATTAAAATAGACAACTGATAAGACAGCCAACTGGTAAACCTGCTTATATTATTAATAGTTATTATAGTATAATTTAACTGTTGCTTAAGCTTTAAAATAGGTATATATAAAAACAGCTATATTATCTATTAATTTATAAATTTTAAAAGGATTTGGCTTGTAGATTCTAATACGAATATATATTTAAAAATAATACGAATATATGTGGTTTGTTGATTATATTAATTAATCGGATAGCTAGTGCGGTCCTATCTAAGTCCTAATTTAATCCGAATAAAGGTACATTCGGCCAACCCCTGTTGATTAGAATTAATATTGAGTTTAATCTAAGAATAAATAATAATTATAAATTATCTAATTTATTAGATTTTATACTATTATTATAATATTATTAAACTATCACTTAAGCTGTACAATATACATAAATTGAAATATATATATTATTTATTAGTTTATAATAATTTTTAAGAAGATTTAACTAGTTGATTCTAATATAGATATATATAATTTACTAATTGTAGTAATTAATTAAATAGTTAGTATAATCCTATCCAAATCTTAATTTCATATAAATTAAGGTATATTCGGCCAACACCTGTGGATTAGACTGGTAAGTCGTCTTGATGAATATTTTCCCCAGGCTCTTCTGTTCAACGATTCCGTTCTGATCAGTCTTTCCTAGTGGTTCCACTAGCGATTATTGCGCCGCGCCAAGCTGTGATTCCGATGCTGGAGTGTGTGCTGGTGGCGTCTCTCCCAATGGTCTCTGCGGGGCGAGCAACAACGACTGGACCTGCTTCAATTCCGGGTTCGGGGACTGCTGCGACACGTACAGTTATTGGTAGGAAGCCACTCCCTATACAAGTTCGAGCATTTCTCGCATTTTCTAAATCTAACCCCGACTTTGGTCTGTAGTGGTTCAACCGATGATTATTGTGGCGCCAACTGCGACTCCAGTTACGGCCCCTGCTCCGGGACGAGTTCGCCCAACGGGCTCTGCGGCGCTGACAATGGGGGTTATACGTGCTTCGGCTCCCAGTTCGGATCCTGTTGCAGCATCTTTGGATACTGGTGAGTAACACACCGGGGGAATGACCGTCGGAGGCTGGCTAACCGAGATGGCAGTGGATCCACTGATGAGTATTGCGCATCGGCCATCTGTGATAGTTCCTATGGCGGGTGTAATTAAGTGAAGGCAGATTAGCAGCAGGCCCTCGGGCGCGAGATGAATGGGTGGGGTAGGACCCACAATCAACATTGCACTAGTGAAATACCGGAAGGGTCTTGTAATGTTTTGTAATCCTTTTTGTGGACCCTTTCTCCCCTATGAAATTTATGTAAACTCGGTGGACTGGCGGGATGAATGCTTTCACCCCCTTTCCTTCTTTCCTTCTCGCGTTACAAGCTTCGCAATTTGATTCTCACACCCAGAAATTCCAGTCCAAAATGTCACAGCGGATGTCAGAAGTATCCTGGCCGGCGGAAATTCCGCAAATCCGCCTGCATCTGACAGATTTGGACCCGGAAGAGCTCGCGGAAGAGGCCAAGGGATGGTTGCTATTCGTACGGGTAGGGGAGATTCTTCGGAAGCACACATCACTATCATGATATGTCGCACTGACGGTTTCCAATCACTTTCTCGCCGGATGCAGGAAGAATCCCACCCGACGTCAAATACCGAAGATGGGCTTCGCCAACGACGAGCCCTAATCGAGAAATGGGCTACCGCAAGCCAGGAGTTCCGCGAGGTCCGTATGATCTTAGAAGTCTCTAGATTCTTCCTCTTGTTATCCTTGTATCTGTCCCTCTCTTGCCTTCTTCATCTTCAGCATGAATGAGCATGAGTGGAAAAGGAGGAAGAAAAGGAAAAAAAAAAGAGGAAGAAGAAGATTGATGGGTAATACTGCCGCAGTCCTACCATAGTCGTTCCGCAGGATACACCTCGGCTGTTGACTACCCGGCCCAGGTACTCTCGCAGCTCGCCCCTAGACCCAACAAACGCTTCTTGTGTTTGGCCCCAATCAACCGGGAGATCTATCCGCGCAGCTACATCCATCTTGTGAAGTTTCTTATTCTGTTATACGTCCACCAAGATGAATGGAGCAGGCGGCATCCCTTCGACCTGCGTGGGGCGGGCGACGCCCCCCGCTGCCACATTCCAGAGCTGCTTAGCTGCCCTCCGGCGGCCACAGCTACTACTACCCTCAGCAAGGTTCTCCCGGCGCTGTATCTCGCCCCGGCGGATTACCGCGCCATCTCCATGACCCGTCAGGGCACGGTGGTATTCGCCGACGGGCCGGACCTCACGTGGTTCGTTATCGATGCACCGGGGCTGGCCACGGGGCGTCTTACTCTGGTGGAGTATGGCTCCAATGGCGACATCCGCGTCTCAACCCTCCGTCGACCCTGGAATATAGGGCAAACTATGACCTTCGAGCAGGTTCTGGGGAAGGACCTGGACGAGATCGCCGAGTCGGGGATCGGGGGTCCACCGCAGTATAATGAACCGTATGTTTCTTCTTTTCTAAATATTGCTGCTGACTTCTCGTCTTCTGATGAGATCCTTTTTGATTAATGAGATTGATATAGCTTGGACATGAACCTTCCCATTCTCGAGCTCTTAGAGTCAACCCGACTGAACAATAAGTTCTTCTTTCCAGGTTACGGATGTCGGGACCTCTGGGTCCGCATTATTGAGCAGAGTGCACCTGGATATCTGGAGCTGGAGGCCCAAGGGCGGGAGGTGGAATTCGAGCTGGATGATCTGCTAGTTGTTGATCCATAAAGAGTTACCAGGTTGCCAAATATAGACTCCTGTATGAAATATTATCTTGACGTTAGGGCTTAGAAATAAGCTTGTGTCTGCGGGGCAGAAAGAGATTTCGACCTAGGATATATAAGAGTAATTTATCAATAATAAATCTATATTTTTAGCTTTCTGCAAAATTTTTAGGCACAATAGTCTCTGTTTTTAAGTTTTTCAGCTAGGTTTTGGATTTTGTAAGGGTTGATAGCTTAAGATCCGAATATTTAAACTTTTCTTAAAAATAATTTATTATGATAGATGGATTTTGAGTTCCAATATAAGCAGGCAATAATCACAGAATATTATTTAACTTAATTTCAATAATAAACTGCTTATATTATAAATCTTTTAAAATATAGAGCCTTTCTCCTTCCGCTTGATTAAAAGATAAGAAAATAAATAAAATAATATGATGGATCTTAGTATTGCATCGAGAACCTAGCGATCTGACGCATCCCTCCGCCGCCCCTGTGTCTAAGTGACGGACTAGGGGTCTTACTCGGCGCCAGACCTTAGCAAATATTGGCTCACATTACCTGCGTCCTGTACAGTACATGTTGTACAATACAGTCAATCGGCTTTCAGTTGTCTAATGTCTACCAGAGCCCGTGGCCGGGGTTGGTCGCTATTGATTAAGGCGGGTGACGTCATGGTTGAGAATCTGACGGTGAGAAAGAGCGACGTCTTCTATACTATAATGCTAGATGATAGTAAATCGAACGCCTAGTCAGTAATAATGCTAGTTTAAGTGTTCATTTTACTAAAGTCTTAGTCGTCCACCCGATTAGGCTTGTGATAGTATGTTCCAAGCACGAATAGTCCTTGTCTCAGTGCTTTGAATTTTCATGACGTCTTGTCTACATTTAACACGAGTTTAATTGGTTATATTAAGTCTATTCTTTGTCCCATAGTCTAGACCCTATACAGATAGAACGACCTAGGGAGGGCCGTTTGCGGCCGAAGAACTGGTCACGCGTGGGCGATAAAAATAAACTTCGATTTTGTTCTTGGCAGATAAATAGCATAAACGATATGGTCTTTCATGGAGGAGATAATAAAAGGGTTCAAACTTATTGAGTTAATTTTTACATGTATGACGATAGAGCCTCTTATGACTACATTCTACACGCCATGTATGTGGTGTTACGCGGATATTATAGGACGGAATCGATTCCAGTCAGTGAGAATTTCAATAAAAGGAGCGTTTTACAAAATGATGATAACCATGGACTTTTGCCGTAGTAAATAGTCCAATAAATTACTAACTTACAGCAAGGCTGCCCAAGTAAATAACACTTAGGGATTAGACCGGTCGTTAGATCCTTAAACCTATCGAATGAACTCACTAAAATAAAGTATATAAGTTCTTATACTTATTTTGACGGAATTGGGATCAAAAGCGTACTACGTACTAAAAATTTATGATTCCTCCTTCCCTTAGACGTGAAAGGGGGACTGACGTCTACACTTATGGTAAGTATTTAACTATTATATTTCTAGTCTACTATAAGCGCCATGGTCTTCAGGGCCCGGCCGGCTGAGATAGTCTCTGTTTGTGGATAGTATAACTAGGGGTCAAAGCGGAAGAAGACTCCCGCCACTAAGCATCTTCACCTCAGGGCCTAGATGCTCATAGACTAGAAATAGTCCGATGTGGATATCGATAGTATCGGTGTAGCCACGGGTCATTCTCGTATGTTATGGCTCAACAGCTAGGTGCAAATAGCGGATACTAGACATACGAGACACTGATTCTCGATGAGTACGCCCTTGCTGCTGCATTATTCCCAAGAAAGGTTCTTAAGTACCACCTTCTCTGCACCCGTAATAAAAACGCCTTGATTACTCTAGTCACTTCATCCAATTCACATCCACGAGCTCTCAGCCAGTATACATCTATCGTGTACCGCTCATTATGGCCGCTATCGTGGGCTTCCCAACCCAGTCAGAGCCAAATATAATCCCCGACTACGAGGTCAGGCTCTTGCTCAATCCGACAGCGGTTCTTGGCCCTGAACATGAGCTAACGAGTACTGTTTTATCGGCCTTCCATATTGCCCCGACTGTCACTAGGATGAATGTCCAGTTCCTCGACAACGGCTCCAAGGAGATCTATCTCGCCGGCTGGAGCACCCGTATCCGCAAGACCGAAAACGAGAACGACTTCGAGTTGACGTACAAGAAGCGGTATCCCGTCGTGGGAGGCGATGTTGTTGCCGCTCTTACTGTGGCTAATAGAGATGGTTTCAACGCCAGTAGCACAAAATATAAGGCGCAAGTGGAATGGGGTTACCAGAAGCAGACACTTTCTATCAGCCGCAAGAAAACCGCAACGGATACCAGGGCTAGCGGAATTGACCTACCGGATATCACCAACTCCCGTAAAATGCTGATCGATGAGGCGCCGGATAAATTCGACAACTTTGAGAGCAACAAATGGGGCACCGCCGCGTTAGCTGTGTCGCGCATCTTTGGGCCAGTCCTCGTCAGGCGCTCCACCGGCTTATGGAAAGCAATGCAGCTATACCTCGAGATCTGGCCGATCTTGAACTCCACAGGCACAGGAATCGAGTACATCGTTGAGGCTTCTTTCAAAACAACGAGTCGAATCACAGCCTCGGTTGAGCAGGCAGACTTAGCTGCCTATTTGGAGAGCCAGGGCTGGCTGCTCGTGCAGGACTCGCTAAAGACACAGCTCATTATGGAGCGCTACTAATGTGGCGTGTTTGTGGGTCAGAGATCCTCTGTATTGAATTTATACAAGAATCATGCCTGAAATCATTATGTGCTCTACTCACGAAGGAATACATATGCGACTCCCGGAAGAACTCTAAATATAGACCAATGAATCTTAGCGTAAGGGGCAGAAAAGAATCGAAGAGTGGGGTGGTTGCACCGGTTTCGCGACGTACTGTATTGAACTGCTTTGCAACTCATGAGATATGCTTAATAACTTCCGAGGCTGTCCACAGGCTATTCACTTCTTTCTCAACCGAAAAAGCTACAATCGTTTGTGGTCCGCTGAAGCAATTATGGCAAATCTAAGAGTTTCAAGAACTTCGTTCCCGTAGGTAGACTGTCCATTACTGCACATCAACGTGATTTGTTGGCAGCCCCTGAAAAATCATGCTGCACGACGACTTATCACTATATTATGGTTATCATGTCCTGAACAATCATGCGAGCGTGGAGGAGCACGGCAGTCTGGAGACTGAAGCTTGGATAACACATCGCACGCAATTTCGGGCAGATGACGATACAGGAATTGGGATCGCATGTTCTGGCTTTATTCAGAAAAGCAGTATATCTTAGAAGTGTTTGATTTCAACATCAATTACTATCGAATTGTGTAGGCTAGTCAAGCAAAGCGTCCGTTGAAAACGACAGTACATAAACCTGAACGGCTAGAATATGCTGTCCCTGCCGCCTGATTTTTGGCCTACCTGTGACGAGATTAAGTGGGGATTACTTGCCCTAGGACACGCATGAGGGTCAATTTTTCCCTTGTAGTTTAGTGTACAGCAACCTTCAATGATATTCAGTTTTCACCCTTTCCTCTTTTTTCTAATCTCGTAAAGCATAATCACTTTATCGCAGACGGACCTGGAAAGTTATGTTGGGGCGACTCGAAC
>NW_017962982.1:13536-285844 GCF_001890905.1 Aspergillus aculeatus ATCC 16872
CCAAAACTTTATGACTTACAAGATAGACAGGGCTTCTGGGCTATATACTGTGCGAATGGAAAGTCTCAATCAATGATAAATAGCGGCTCTCAATTCCTACATAGTCAATCGGGCCATGGTTTCCCGTCTTCGGATGTAAAACCAATGGCAAGATCTGGAGCGCTCTACCCCGGCACAAAAATGAGTAAGTACGTGCCCATCTACACAGCACCAATTTTTTAACTAATAGCTCAGCAGTGGGGCACAGATTCCGTGGAAGTGTGCAGATTGGTGAAGCCGGTCCTGTACTTGACTCTACAATACACAGATCTTGTCTCCCTACAAGGGAGCGCTGAGGAGCTCTATCTGACGCTACTATCTGCTGAATGTATTTTGTCACAGCTACATCTTTTATATTCTCTACAATGCGTTGAATCAAATTCTGACACCTGTGGAAAACTCGGAAAATTCCACTGCTCGACTATGCGCAGCGAAACCCATAGCAAATCCCGTTCGACCACAGAAACGACGTCAAGATGGTAAAGGCGGACGTAAAAAGAGGCTGTTATGCAGAACTGGAAATCGGATCCGATGCAACCACCGAGGATAGAAAGAAAAGTTTCAGAAGGCTTGGTAGGTTCGGTAGAGCTAGTGAATGTGCAAAGAACGACTGCTCACGCTCAAACGTTAGCTCTCCAGTACCACCCCGAGAGAAATCCCGTAGAAGAAAATGAGTTTACTGCTAATTTTCGGGCCATACAAACAGCTCATGAGGTACTAAGTGACTCGACGGAACGTTTGCGCTACGACACGGCGAGGTTGCGTGGCTATAGCAGAAACGATCGGCCCAAGCCGCGACCGGCCCCTTCACGGGCGGAATCTCGACAAACCACGGAGCGGAACAGGGGCTCGGCCACACAATTTTCCGCTCATACTCGGCTATAAGAGCGCAGGACAGACGCTACAAGAAGGTACGGTGGCATAAAGCCAGAGCCCACCGGGAGTCGGAGGCCATTCGATTCTCAACCTAGGCATCCACCGGGCACAACGCCGAGAGCGCAGACCGTGCGATTTGCAAAACAACCAGTCATGGAAAAGGAAGAACTCCACGTATTAAAAAAATCCGCGGAGCCCGATCAATCCTCATGGGTCCAAAGCAAATGAAGGCCTCACACCGACTGCGGCAGATGAAGACGAGCCTATGGCACGGAACCCTGCTTATAGTACAGCCCACAGTACAAATCTCCGACGTTCGAGAACAAAAAAGATCAGTCGACCCCAGATTCTCCATACCGGGGGATCTGAACGGCCAAGCAGCCACTATGGAGGTATTAGTAGAGAAAGAACCTTTTCTTCTAGCACGAGAATTGACCCACCCTCGAACATAAGTCTACCAGAGAAAGGTCCAACATCGTGCTCGCAAGCACACCAGCCAAACCCCAGTAATGTCAAAAGTCAAGAACAAGAGTCCTGTGGCACCAGCTCCGAAACTAGATTTAAAGATAAGCCCGTCGATCCGCCTCGTACTTCGCCCCGGGTAGGTGATGTGGATCAAACCCGAACTTTGTCGGACCAATACAAAGTCAACTCGGAAAGCGTTCCCGGTACTCATGGGATACTGGCCATGGTAGAAAAAAGAATCCAATTTCTGGGCAGCACGACGCTCCTTCGATCGAAAAGAACTCTGATTCAGTGCCTCAACCACTGGACAGAGGCACCCCAGGATCCCAGCCGGATTTTAACCCTCGTCCCGGTAACATGAAATGCGCTGTGTGATGAAACGGCCGCCAGGTACCTACACACTCAAGCACTGTCATTTCCAATACACATGTTAGATACTGTATAAAAGCAAAAAGCAAGAAGATATATAAATCAAAAATACGAATAGAGCAAACACGTGCTGAGAAAAGAATTATATAGATTAATATATAAAGTATACTAGCACTGTTTATTAGATTACATGCTACAATCCCGATCCGCAATACATAACACCGTTTTCAAGAACTTGACTCTGATACAAGTGCATTGGGGCCACATGAGACTTAGAAGATATACAATACTATAAAAGAAGTTGATAAGTATGAATATTAGATCCCAATATTGGATTACATCTAAAGCAAATGCTCTAGATACAAGGCGGCCAGAATGATATGGTTGCAGCAATTTCGCCTGGCTACCAGATCTACCGAGGTGAGATCGGCAAAGCCGCTGACTCGTGGTTGATCTAACGTACCTATCCTTTTGACTGGTAGATATTACCATGCGGAAAACACCGTACCGTACCTCAGCTTGGAGAACAGGGGTTCTGCCTAATAGCCCCACCGGAACTAGACGCAACCTTAAAGACTAAGATTAGATGAGATATATTCATATCATATCACAGCAGCTGTAACAGGCAACGGAAGGATCGTTTTCATCTGGTGTGTGTACCACTTTGAGTTGGAACAACAAGAGAGACAAACAAGCGGACAATATCAGAGCGTTGTCGGCAGAATCAATGTGCCCTAAAGCTGGCCTCATCACGAAGATGTTGATAAAGTGTTGAAATGCAGATACCGAAGAGATGCAGAAACGAAAATGACGGTCCGTGCGGGGGCAAAGGTGAAACTGGCCACCATAACTCCAGACGTGGAAAATGTCAAGCACAGAATTCAAGCTTCGTGGTCAAAAGATGGAAACTCGGGGGCTATAACTCGATCGCAAGAATATTGCACAATAGAAGACGAAGCTGTGGAATTCTTATCCAACACAATCGACCCGTCGGGTGCTGTAATTGAAAAGGGCAAACTCGCGCCCCCCTGTGCGTTTGCGAAAACCAGGCGGATTGGAAGGTATTGACCAGCGACTAGGTCGACATGGAGACTGTCCGTGCTTTCGAAGTCGGTGTACATATCCCAGTTGGTCACATTCCAGCCGGTATACGCGGTGGTGTTGTACCAGAAGTAGGCAACATCGTCCGTGTTGAGAAGGGTAACCGCATAGGTGCCCGTTGTTTCTGCGTATAGATAGCCGCGATGATCGAGGGCGAAGTAGTCGGATATTTCGAGGTTGCCGTATATGTCGACTGGTGTCTCATTCCCAGTATGGTTTACATTGACATAGGTGGTTGTTCCCGTGACGTTGGGGGTGGTATACTTGAGCGCGGCGACATCAATATTGTAATCGGACAAATTGCTGTTTTTAGGAATGACAGGTCCTTCGCCGAAGTGATAGTATGCCCACTGAAGGACTGCATTGACACATGGTGGTGGAGTGGTACATGCCGTGAGTGTGGTCGTTGGCGTGTGTGTCGTTGTTCGCGTGGGTATAGCTGTAGGGGGGATACCCAGGCATTTACATGCGTCATTAACTTCAACATCAGGGAATTGGTGGAAGACTTCCGGGGTGGGATAAGAAAAGAGAGGCTATAGACGTTTCAATACTGATCTCACTCAGTGTCAGGGATGGTTGGGTTCTAGCTCACACTGCGCGAAATGGATGCTTGAGGTGTGGTGGTGCGTAGATGCGTGGTATGGGTAGAGTGGCAGCTTGAAGGTGTCAAGGTACTTCGATACAGAAGAATCTTGTTAGTCATTGTAACCTTGCAAAGACAATCGCATTAAATGAAAGATGGCTTACCTGGAGGCAGAGACAGTAAACGTTGTAGCTAAGACCGACTGGCAGAACCCAGTAGCAGTGCTGTAGGTCTTGAGCTGATCAACTATATTACTGAGAGGACTGCATGCGTCTTGTGTTGTCACCCCTTGCAGCCCCGGTAGAGCGGACGCGGAGTGAGTAAGGAGGATGGTCCAAGTAACAAAATAGGCGATCATGATTTTGCCATTGCTCAGAAGCTTTATGACCAATATTTCGATTTTTACGGGGATGTCCAGCCATGTAATATGTATGAGGTGCCTTGAGGATATTCCCAGCCTCTTGTCAGGCGATTGCAACGGGTTTCGACGTTTCTTTGTTTGTCGAATTCCTGATGATGCTCGGCTACACTCGGAAGCCCCAATGAACCAATCAGACAAGACAGAACCTTCACATTGAATGTAGTGCGGTATGCCTGAGTCAATGGTCCTGATATTTCGATGGTTCAAAATTACCTATCAAAGCTCCGTGGAAATCGTGAGTGGCAGTCTAATGTGTTGCTTTGATATCGGACAAAGAGCTTGAGTCTAACAAAGGTGGGAACTATCTGCCCCTGCATTCATGGCAAGTTGAGCGTTGGAATGCACAGGTACATACCCTACAATCTGGTTGAATATTTCATATGGTCCTTACTATTGAAGCTGAAGTCAGCTAAATCTATCATTCGGCGAAGACTCACCATCTTTTTGTCTTAGATTTCCCAAATTCCAGACAAAAAGATGGTGAGATCATCCAACATCTCATCACCGACCAATGGGATCTGTTGAAAAGTGGCTTGTGAGCTCTACCCACTGTCAGTCCGTCGATCGATTGTCTGGCTCATATGGAGTACATCACCAATGGCTGATTCGAGTAAGATGTTGTCTACTTGTAGTCTGTACCGACCTGGCCCTTGTGGCGACCTCGCTCGAGATGCTTGCCACGTAACAGCAAGCGATGCTGGGGACCGTGGACTTTAAATCCTGACACTCCTACTACTATGCTGGCTGTGGTGTTCATGAAATCCCAAGGAGTTGTGCAATGTAAGTTCCAGTCTATGATCCCATTTGCGATCCTCCTAATTTCAGTCACAACAAGGATTAGGGCACATTCCAACCAATGAAGACGGCGTTAACGACAGCCGTCGTACATCAAGAAGTCAAGACTAAGTACATCAACAATATTGACTAACGTATAGGCATGAACTTTCCTGCGCAAGACAAACTGCTCCGGTGAGAATAATCATTCTACCCACCCTCATGGCCCACAAAGTCTCCGTTCCATCAGCACGAATTCACGCATTGATGGTAGTAAGGGTTCTGCTGCACACAGGTATAAGGTGTCTCACACTCGGTTGGACCGGACCAGTTAAGGCCTCCGCACTGACCATACTGCGCAACGAGATCGGTTGAGCTGGCTGATTCGAGAGACGTGATGGTGCTGGTGCTGGTGGTAATGGTGGTCTGGGCCTGAGCATGCGCGGCAGAGGTAGTTGTACCCTGAGCTGCAAGAGTTGCACCGCTGGTCGAAGAGGTGGCAGCAGATGGGCTCCCCGAGCCTGCTCCGCTCCACACGTCGTCCCCAATTGGCGTCTCCAGGAAATCCAGCTGCACCTTCTCGGCTGAATCAGTCCAAAGATTGAGGCCATTGAACAGGGTCATAGTGTCGTTATAGAGACCAGGAATTTGATACGTGAGACTGGGAGATCCAGTTCCCGAGCCTGTAACCTTGATCTGCGCACAGCTGGATTCGTGGTATCAGCATTAAGCGCCATGAAGGTGACTTATTCAGGGGGGCCGGCACAGCAATCAATAGTCGCCTTACCTGTAGAAGAATTCGGCCTCGTTCGCTTGAGCGCCATGCAGGCCTATATGCTCGGCGCGCACTAGGTACTCTCCTGCCGGGGTCGCAGCTGGGATTTGAAATTCAAACTGTGACATGCCCCAGGTGCACCAGGCCTCTGTAGTCAGATCACCATCCGTGTTGCAAAGGGTCTTTTCCCAGATTTTGAACCAATCCCCGTCTCCTTGGTATTCCTGAACATTGCCGGTCGGTGCCTTGGACATATCTGCAGTTTGGAAGGACCAGGGTTATTAGAAAATGACTGACTAGGACAGGGTTAACAATGAGATAGGAGAAGGCATCGCTCGTACAAACTTGTCCCGGGCCAGGATGCGCAATACTGGTGTCGTAGAATAGCTTCATTGCGATGGTATCGCCTGCCGCAACCTCAGCGACCTCGGTCTTCGCAGCATTGCTGAAGGAACCGAGATTACAGCGGAAGTCGCTATCGCTGGGTGTTAGGTTATCGAAGGTAGAGGTGTACTTGGTCGGCTCATAGACTATGCTGCGAGTAGTCTCGCGGATGTATTGCCAGTCCGCAGATGCCTCTCCGTTCAGCACGAGCTTGCTGAAGATGTAGTGGGCAGTAGCCGGACGTGCCAGGCCGGCAGCAACTGCAATAACGAGAGGAATATACTTCATTGTCCTGAGTTGAGGATAGAGAGCAAACTATATGAAAAGAGAGAATGAATGAATGTAAAACACGCGATGCGAGTCCGACTCCAGGTCAGATAGAATCCAGCAAAAGAAAGTAAAGATGGTGGTATGTTGTTTAGTAAACCGGTCCCGAAAGAGGTGGCTAAATGGGGTTTATATGCATATTCCAAGCCCGGCAGAGCTTCGCTTGAGCTCCTCGTGCTGCAGACCTTCAATTTCCATGCGCGCACTGTAGCCGGCGTGTCCGAGACAATCTGTTTTACTTTTTTCGATCAATTTCATATACCTGAAACCCTTCTGGTGATGGACAGTGACAATCCAATACGATCTGGACGGCGTGGTGTGCTCTGGGACCCGCTGTAGGGCAAGTGTCTTGGGCTGATCCCGATTTCTGCGAGGTGCCAGCCGTTAGATGCCTTCAACCCTTATCCAGAGATTCATTCTTAGTCCGTCATCAGCTATCTTGCCTCTTCCTTTCGCCATCTATCTGGTACCTAGCAGCTATATTTCCTGGTTTAGGTAATGCCGGATATGTGGGCAGTTCAGGGATTACGTTAGAGGTAAATGACAAACAACGCCGTCGGTCAGCCAGGCCCGACTGATTTGTCCGACAAAGGGAAGTACACGCCGAGCCCACTTCTACCTTGCTCAGAATTGGGGCAGTGCTGGCGAATGTCACAATAGGATATCCACCCAAGTCTTGGCTCGGTACTTGGTCGCGCCTTAACACCCGTTGTCCTGTAAGCTGACAGTGCGGAAACCTTTTCCGAATGTCCGCGAATTCGGATGTGTAGCCATTCCGTTACCCCCAAGACTGCTTCTTTCAGCCAGTTCTCCTAGACCATTATATGAACTAGGGAGCCATTGTGACAGCTGCCATTGTAAAAGGTCACGCCGTCAATCTAGCTTACCACGTTTACGTGTTTGGCTAGAGTTGAATCAAAACCCTTGATTCCTAGCTTAAAATACACTGTTATATGACTAAAGGACAGGTGTGATGGATAGGCCCAGCCTAGGCCTCTAATGTCTGCCTCCTATCACTTAAAGCTTGAGATAACGGAATTCGCGTATTTGAGGTACTGTACTTATTACTACGTATTATACTGAAACAATTCGGGACAC
This sequence comes from Aspergillus aculeatus ATCC 16872, assembly GCF_001890905.1. Classification (NCBI taxonomy): domain Eukaryota; kingdom Fungi; phylum Ascomycota; class Eurotiomycetes; order Eurotiales; family Aspergillaceae; genus Aspergillus; species Aspergillus aculeatus. Next base: position 20,749 of record NW_017962982.1, read on the forward strand.
ACCGGGGCCAAATAACCAGAGCAGCCTTGCTATGGGAAGAATCTGCCCGGAACACTCACTGACCAGGTCTCTGCTACTTATGCTATCTTAACCCAGCCAAAGTGTGTCTCCCTCGCTGCGAGACAAGATAGGTCTAGGAATGTCAATATTCTCTACTATCCGCTCGCCTTCCTATGGGCTTATCTTGCACTCCTAGTAACCAACAACCCGGGCCTTTGGACGATCATTCAAACGAACAGAACTACCGTTAGCTTCCTCGAAGAGCGCACAGACAAATTTGAGCGATACTAATATGTAGCATCCATCAATCTGAGACGAATTCTCGGCTGGGCTGCGACCTACACTAAAGCAATAATGAGGAGAGCCAAACGGCCAGAGCGAGCCGCCCCGCCAGGGGAAGTTGTACCGCCAGAGCCCAGAGCCTGCACCACCAAGCGCGGAGGCCCCAGAGCTACCGCCCATGGTGCTGCTCTTGCTCTCGAAAACTGCCATTGCTCGTATAGTAAGCCGCCGGACTAGGCTCTCGGTTAGCAGCGGAGTCACGATCAAGTCTTACAAGAGAGAAGCCCATGAGAAATCTTGTTGCTAAGTATGTTGTACGTGCTTTCTATAGAGATCAACACCAACTGTCACCTAAAGTTCCCCAACACCGCGAGGCAGCTCGGGAAAGAACTTCGGGATGTGGAGCCGGTAAGCATGCCATGTAGGTAGGGGGGCAACCTCACCTCACTGGACCTCTGAATCCAACACTCTGAAACACACCGATCGCCCACATTCGCTAATCGTTCGCCTAAGTGGAACCTGAGCATCTAGCGGTGGGTGGATTTGTGTCTGCCAAACTTGCTCCTGGCCAATGACGGGGGGGCATTCATCTATAGTAGATGGTCAGAGAACCATCCCCTCCGTCCAGGGTCCTGTGGTTTTCGGTAAAAGAAGCACGCAACATGAAACCAGACTAACATATCTTTCCACAAAGATACTTAGGCACGGCACGAAAGACAGCCTTAGCTACTATATTCAGGCCTCGCCACTGAGAGAAATTGGCTGGGTCAATAGGCAGCATCATTTGTGCGGTATCGCGTGCGGCCTAGAACATCTAGTACGGGCATCATCGACCGGTTATTGCCGGGCATCTCCATCGGCGTGGGCCGATCATTAGTTCCCCTAACAAGCCGGCGGCCCGAGTTCGCGTAGGTTATCGCAACGATGCAAACAAATTATGCCCCCACCACCCAGAAGATTCAAGTCCTCATCTTCTCTGGATCTGGTGAGGAAGGTTGTTTCACAGTGCTACAACCGGAGTTAACGGAAAAATTAAACTGAGGAACATACAGATGGAAGATTCTCGGCATATCCCCCCCCTTTTTTACACAGCAGGCAAAGGATATAAAGCTAAGTGGATAGCACGAAACTGTTTTTGTCCTCCCACTGTCGGTCATTCCAGTTACAATCATATTCTGGTACTTGAATCTCTTCTTACTTGTTGTTATTATGGTGTCTTTCCTTCGCCAAGCACGCCTGGCTGTACTCACCCTGTTAGCTCTTTCGTGGATGCTTGTGACAGGTTCCGCCATTCCCCCAATTCCCAAAGGCGCGCTTTCACCCGAACGTGTTCAATGGCTTAGAGATGTAATCGGTAATCGGACCGAGGACGGTACCATATCGGACGTTACCAAACGGAGCACTGTATTGAGTAGTAGCCAAGACGGTGTCGACAGCGCGGGATTTTACTACTCATTGTACAATGCTAATGGAGCCGAGGTCGGATATACCGAATACCCCACGATCGGTCAATTTGAACTTGGGTGGGATGCTACGGTGGAATTCCTTGGGGGAAAGGGCTATAAAGGCGGCAGCACACGGTAAGTGCCACTTTTGCCCCCTTTCATCTACCTTTCTCAGTTGGCAGAGCCGAAGGAGGCTGACAAGTATCTGGCTCATCGCTCAGCACTTTGACCTGGGACGGTTATTTTACTGCCGAGGGGGACTGGACTTTGGCCATCTATGGCTGGACCCTGGATCCCGTCACCGAGTGGTATATTGTGGAGTCGCATGGCACTGGCACCCCAGGCAATGGGGATATCCTAGGCCAGGTGAATAGTGATGGCGGTGTATACGATGTCTACAACCTACCCTACCGAAATGTCCAGGAGATCTACGGTGTGACCAGTTTTGATCAGTATTGGTCGGTGCGTCGCTCCCACCGCTCCACCGGCACCGTCGATGTGAGCACCCATTTCCAGGGCTGGAAGGATTTGGGTCTCAGCCCCGGCACCCCAATCTTTCAGATGGTTACTCTGGAAGGCTTTTCTGGGCAAGGCTACCTGAATTTCACCGTTGGGTAGAATCAATCGGAGGTCAGAGGACCACAGCCGACGGTGGGCGCCAACTCGAAACCAGATCCCTCCTGTGCATATTCTTGTGACAGCAAGGAAAACATGGCTTCGTTATCGGAAAGCAGAAGCCCTGTTCTCTTTTGATTTCTTCTTTTGCAGTGGATTGTCCTCTTCTCTTCTCGCGTCTTTTCCTGTTGTTGGCCAGTTTGTCACCCTTGAAGGTATTGTCGGTATTCTTGGCCAGGTTTGGTGTTTCGCTTTATGTGTAAATCGTTCATCTACTTCACATGTGGAGGGTCCGAATCCATATGAATACGATAAAAGATGATTGAATAGGCTTGCTTTTCCTCTTCATCCTCAGCACTTGGTGCATCGTAACTCAAACACAAATGCAGTGTAGCTATAACGCCAAGCATGAAGTGATATATAAGTTGAGGATGAGTTTACCAACCCTCACTTCACTTACGTCCACTAGAAGAACGGGACGCGGAGAACTCCAGACAGCCCTGAAGATTGGTTTTAATTTTAGTTTGGTGGTCAAATTCGTCGACAGACTATTGCAAGTTAATTTTTGCGTGGGCACGGGTATATTCCTACTGAACTGGATTGCTGCGGAAATCGAGTGACTTTCTTTTGTTTCAGATCCAACATGGCGCCGCTTTTTGCTTAATAATCGGCTCGAAGTGGGGGGCATAGAAGTATATGTTCTAAGCAATTTCTAAGCAATCCCTGATTACTTCAAAAATAGATACTAAAAAAAATAATAATTATTTTAAAAGCTCGTCTGAGCATAGTAGTACTGGTTATATAATTAATTTAAACTATAAACTATGTACACTTAAAATCATATATTTAACTTTAGTACTGCCGGAGTGTCCGTTGATTTTCTGGTTCTTCTTAAACACTAAGCCGCATTTTAATGATACAAGGGCTAGAATGGTGAAATAGCGTGATGAACGAAGGGTCTCTCGCAAGGCCCAAGATACCAATATATTGCCTTAAGGTGTTGTTGCTAATCTGCCTCATTCGCGAGGCAGCCGCTCCTCTTAGGATGTATGGTCGCGGCCCGCCCGCTTAGCCGTCACTTGACTGATGCCTGAGGCCGGCTATATCAATCTCCCTTCGCGGATAAGCGCGAAGGTTGGAAGGGCTGGTTGAGCCCTTACAAATGATTATTTAATCCAAAACTAAATATAGACATACTTCAAGTCTTTTTTAAAATACTCTCTCTCATTGCGCCGCTACTAATAGATAAATAGTTCCTATGATAACACCAATTAAGTACAGTATTAGTTGTTATATATATACAAAGTATAGATAGTTAAAAGTAACAGACCCCCCATGAATCCGCTTAGTCCCCTGAAACACACCGATTGTCCGAAATTGCCAGTCATTCGACAAGGTTGGGCCAGAGATTCTAGCTCTGCCAATAACTGGAGGTAATTTGTAGTAGAAATGGCTAGGGAAGAAGTTCGATTCCCGCCCAGGACAAGGCCTTGGTGGGGCGGGGTGGCCTGGGAACCCTTTCACTGCTTCGTCCAAGGAAAGGAGTACCCTTCTGTGATTGTCCAGACAAGTCTACTTTTTTCCAACCAGAAGCCTTATTTGCGGGCGTTTGCCTTGTTGTCATCAAGGGGGTGAGCACCTCGATCCGATGATCTTGGACGGTTCGTCGCGGAAACCAGGAGCGGACGGAGCTGTGGATCGTTGATGAAAGTGAACTTCGCAGCAGGTTCCATTTTGCGAATTGCAAAGGGGGTGAGATGTACTATTCCTTGAACGAAGACGTTCCTGGGCAGCATAAGCATCACCCTCAGGGCTTCCATTGACTTAACTACCACCTAGTGGCATTACTCAGCCACCACGACCAAGACCCGAGCCGGGCACCAATCTCCCATGGTTAGTCTTTCATCGTAATTGCCCGGTAGTCTCCTGCTCAACTGGGATTAGGGCTGTTCAAGAGAGTAGTAGAAATAGATTAGGTAAAAACTAACTACGGAGTAGATTGCTAACTATGCATCAATCATTAATTGATAAACCTCTGCCACAGGTACCACCTCCTGAGAGCTGTTGACAAGGTTCATGATGACTTCAGTGGACTCGTTCAGCTTGGACGCACCGCCGATCGTAGGGCCAAAGATCTACGGGGGGCAGATGGTGGCCACGGTGAAGTTGGCTGGTTCTCGGTCGCCCACTCCCACAGACATCTTTCCGCAAATGCTAAGCATTGGATGCACAGTATGCTATGCTTGAGTTGAAGGTTTCCTTGGCGATCTCATAGCTGCATGGATTCCAGTCTGCTTCGGTGTAGCGGTACGCTGGTCGGAACCCTTAGTCTAAGTCGAGGACCGAGGCAAAGGAGGAGGTCACCACCAATATCCGTACACTGGGGTTGTATGAATTGCGTGGGCGATGTTCACCGTTCCTCGTCGGATAGCGGGCTGAAGCAGGTCGTTTTCGTTGTAGACACGTCGAGCACAAAAGGGCTCGCGGTGTGGATGACCCCAAACACACCCACCATTGCGTGATCAGAGGCTCCAGGCACGGCAATGTCGGGCATATTCGATGGCAATATATAAGGTCGAGGATGAGTTTACAAAGCCCCACGGGAAAGAGAGGGGAGGGCCAGGGCCCGGGATAGCTTCATGCTTCTTTTTTTGAGTAAATCTGGCCTTGTGGTCGTTGCGTATAGTCCCAGGGCAGTTCATCCCACGATAGTAGGCCCACGTTACTAAGGTAGTACCTACTAGTAGTCCCTCAGGGTTCCTCCAGCTCGGGCTCACGGCACTGGGCACTGCACTGTACTGGCACCTGGCAGCGGAATCAACTTCCCGTTTGGGAATAGGCTCCGTGTAATAGATAGTAGTCAGGTGACATGTCCATGGCCTTTTTGTCCACGAGAATTAGAATTCCGGCGAGTCTTGTGAGAACCCATCTTTGTCTTTGGAGGAACAAAGGAACAAATATCATTGTTTGTGCATTCGTGCATTCGGCGACCATGGAGCCCCCGCATTGTCTCTCCAAAAAAATGTCCCCTGCTGCCGCGAAGCTGAAAGGTTTTCTCGTCAGCAGCCCTGCAACATGGAGATGACAAGGGGTCATATAAGCAGTATATAAGAAAAGTCAAACCCTATGAGTGACTTTATGAGTGACTTCGATATACCCACAGTGTATAGTCACGAAATGCAAACCGTAAGTAGTAAAGTCATCTCGGATTGTTCTAGCAGCAATGCCCAATCACCGGTTCGGCATCGTTGATTACGCCCCCGGGCGTCAATACATCCAGGTGCACGGGGCGAGGGACAAGAACTTTGAGGCATCACAGGAACGGTTGCAGGCAATCTTCCAGCTCCTGCGAGCGGTCTATCCCGACGCTCCGCCTTTTCATGGGGTCGTCTCACGCGGGGCCGAGGCCCGTGTCGTGGCGCGCTGTTTCCGCGAAGCTGGCGACGGGGACGAGGCTGAAAAGCTTGTGACCGGAATGTATGCCTTCGAGTTCGAAATCCTTGGCAAGAAGAAAAAAACATCTTTCTTGAAACTGTGGCTGCTTTGTGACCATGGTAAATACCTAATGTGGTTAAACGAGACGGTGCCCGTGTCCAAGGTCCGGCTGCGGCCGTCTGAAATTCCTGATTCCCACATCTCCCGGGGCTCCGCCTTGAACGCAAACTGTGTCGTGATGTAAGTGATATTCTTCAGCCTGGAGGGAGTATATAATCACAATATACGCTATATGGTACGATGGCTTCATTAACACAATTGAAGCGCAATTATATCACTGGTTAGTTAGAAGCAAGTACTTTTACGGGCATCCGGCTTTGTTAAAACCATCATCTAGCATTGTGCCCTAACTAAAAACTTTTCCTACTGTTTCCTTCCCGCAATATTGTCGAGTCAGTTCCTCAATCAATTACCATTAAGAACATAAGCCACTTTTATGCCAGCGTTCGCTCTCGCATAGTTATCCCTTTGTCCCCACGCCGAGTCAAACGTTCATCCTGAGGGCGGTCTCATCGTTCAATTCAGGGCGAGGACGACTCAGAGGCGTCGCCTGAAACCTCCCCATCCTCATTGTTCCCGCTCGAAGTCTCCTCATCTGAATGAGTCTCGTCTCCCGTGAGCTTGACATCAGATTGCTCGTTATTGGGTTGCTTGCTATTGCCATGCTTGCGACCGGATTGTTTGCGGTTTGACTGCTTGCGACCGGATTGCTCGCCATTGGGCTGGCTTTCAGAGTCTTCGTCATTGGAAATTCCATCGTTTGTATCCTCGTCGTTAAAGTGATTGCCACTGGGCTTCTTGCCATTGGATTTGTTATCAGAGTCGTCCTCATTGGAATTCTCGTCGCTTGATTGCTTGCCATCCGACTGCACGCTATCGGACGTGTTATCTGAACCCTCCTCATTGATACCCACATCGTCAGAATTATTGTTGCTGGCATGTTTGCGGTTCGACTGCTTGCCACTGGACTTGGTATTGAAATCGTTGTCCTTGGAATTTTCGCTATTGGAAGCTTTGCCATCGCCGTTTTTGCTGTTGGAACCCTTGCTATTGGGGCCCTTGCGATTGGTCTGCTTACGATTAGATTGCCTGCCGTCTGGTTCCTCGCTGTCGTCGACAGGCTCGGCGGTCACTCGGTCGCCATTGGAGCTGTCGTCGGATTGTTCATTGTTGGCGGCGCTGCGATCATCTTGCCGAGCAATCCGTTGCTTCTCATTTCTGACAAACCTGGCGTTGAATCGCTTGCTAATCGATTGCTCGCCATCTTCATTAGCATCGGACTGCTTGCCCTTCGAATTTTTGCCTCCCGACTGTTTGCCTTGAGATTGCTTGCCACTCGACTCCTTGCTACTTGAATCCTTCTCGCTCACTTCCTTGTCACCGGTGTCCTTGTCACTTGAGTCCTTGTCACTTGAGTCCTCGTCAGCCGATTGACTCTTCTCAGCCTGCTGGTCCTCGGGCAGCGCCTCGTCAGATTCCTTGTCACCGGGTTCCTTGCCATCGGACTTCTTATTGTTTCCTGGACCGTTGACTAGTGGGCTGCATAAGAAAGGACATCCAGCCCCAATGCACCTTTTTTTCCTGGGCCAGCTGCCTCTCCTGCCAGGATAACCACCTCCCCACAAGGTGGCGCCGCGGCAACGCTATCGGGCATCGGAAAGTTTGGGGGGAGTACTATGCCCAAGACAGCCAATACCAAGGCCATCATAAGCAGGACATAAATACAAGGAGAGAACTGAGATCGTGGCATTGTGGAAAAGGTGATAGAACCGCTGGTGCTTTGGGGGTAGATCAAGCAAGTTGCAGTGGTTGGAACGCTGCAGAAGAAAACATGCCAGAGAGGGAGCTTGAAGGGTACATGTAGCCTGCTTTTAAACTCTCGAACGGTGAGGGAAGCTACGCAGTGATCTATGATATCGGAACTAGTGAATGGACTTGCGAGAAGAGGAATCGCCTGCCGACTTCCTGTGAATGACGCCATTGTATGGAGCCGAATCAACCCTCCCCTCTCCCGCAAACCTAGTGACTTGCCGCCTCAACACCATCTATCACTCCTTTCCATCTGTTCTAGCTCGGTCCCACTCACCGGCCTAAGTAGTTTAACCGCCAAAGATTCCGGTGTCAGGTAAGCTAATCATGCGAGATGTGCACTTGCGGAAGTGCTTAGAAAATTCCTTCGTGCTCTGGAACATACGACATATACCACAGAATGTCATATCTTGTCGCGAGGGAGACTGGAAGGAAGTCAATCATTCCGACCAGGCGACCAGGGATTGGAAGTCTGGCTGGACCTTGACTGTCGATGACAGTATGGCGAAGCTGAGAGAGCTAGTCTACAGTTGGAAAAATCCGGTTTTGTCATGCATCCTAGGCATGAGGCAAGCTGCCAAGCTGGCATTCTTCTCCGCAGGGCCTGTCACGTCTTCCCTTCCCTCGACCTCTCCCTTAGCTCTAGAAGCACCACAGGTATGGCTAGAACTACCTAAGATGGAGAAACAAGGTGGATCCGCGAAACGGCCCGCGGGAGGGCCTAGATATGTCTGTCTCTAGGGAACTACTACTCAATGAGATTGGTTAGGGCAGGCTACATTATACAGCAATTGACGGGGCTGCTGCCCTGCATGGACCAACAAGTTACCGATGCGCATTTCGGACTCCGTCGCATGCTGCTGACCCTCTATTTAGTTTCAGTCTCTGTCAACTCCCTATGATAATGATTAGAGCTGCTTTCCGGGATGGAGTGTTTTTTGTTGGGTCGCAGACGAACAGCAATAGGAGTGTATGCATTTCATGAACTGTGTCTCTTCTGGATGCCGATTACATCTAACACATACGCACTTATTATTCAGTCCCGATGTCCAGGTTCTCCATTCTGTTCCCTGGTTGAGAGTACAATCAATGACATGTATGATTCTCACCCCTCGTTCAACAATACTCGGAGCGTTTGTCCGCCTGCAGACCGGAATGCGTCACCAGCGTGACACCACCATGACGCTCTCTACGATGTAGCCACCAGCGAGGGGAACAATTGCGAGGATTACCGACCTACTGGAGGCCAAGCAACGCCAGTTCCAGCCTGTGACTTTTCATGTCCAGAATTGGCTCGGGCTCTGATTGCTACAAATATCCTTTTGGAACAAATCTGTAACAACGACACCGGGAGTGCCTGCCGCAGACACAGCGCCCAAGCCTTTGGGGGGGAACAGCCAGAATCCGATGGCTGGCTTCACCGCGGCCTGGAGATCCTCATGTTGGTACTCGGGATGGTCTGCTCTGACCGGTCACTTGAGCTTGTTCTGACGCAGTCTTCGCGCGAATGCGGTGATCGGGCTGTGTTCGTCTTCTGAAAATGGTTCCCCCTTCCATCGATGATCCCCCTTCGGCAGCCACTACTCCGCAACCTTGCGGTCTTGAATCCTGTCAAACTCACCGGGGGTGCGAAGGCTAGAAGGAAGCGATAGCAGACTGTGACGTGATGGGGGCAGGGCCCACCTGGCAAACAAGCGGGCCGAGCGGTCGAACATGTTTCGGGGATCGAACGTTCCTCAAATTTTCAGCGATCAGTCGGGGGTCCCGAGGCAAACGATCGAAGGTCGTTGTCGAGGTTTATAAGATAGGGGACACTGGTAGTCGTACCTAGTTGATAACCTGAACTGATGTGTACACTATGTGTACATAAAGTACTAGGGGTAACCTACGGTACAATACAATAACATACTCAAGTCGATTCACGCTAGCCCCATGGAGTTAAAACATCTCTCCCGCCTCCGACCTTGAATCGAAATCCTCCCACCTGTTGATAGATGGATCTTTCGTTCAATGTGTGGAGGTCCGCACTTGCAGCAGCCTGAGTAGGTCATGTCAACGACAATCACCAAGCGCAGGCGGACGAGGAAGGCATGCATCCCGTGCCATCAGCGCAAGCGAAAATGCGACACCGTGTATCCTTGTGGGATGTGCACTACCCACGGCTACAATTGCACCTACACAGACGGCCATCCTCCGCCTCCAGCCAAGCGCACAAACCTGGAGCGCGACGATGAAAGTCTCAACCGATGTCAGTTCGAGCCAGTCGACTCGCCGGCCAAGAGTCCCCTCCCCGCCGTGGCCGGGGGGCCGTCTTCCGGCATCTTTGACGAGCAAAAGTTTCGATACTCTGGGGCATCAGCGGCCATGGCATTCCCACATATTCTGGGTGTGGCTCTGGGCTCCGCGAGCCCTCCTAAGATGCGGTCATTTGCTTACAACTTTGGCGTCCGCCCCGAAGAAGCATCCAGCGCTCACTGCTTTCTGGGCGACCTCATCTCGGAGGAAGACCTTGGCTTCTTCTCGGGGACGTACTTCTCCGTACTGGCTCCCATCGGTGACGTGATTGACCCTTCCATCTACACTCAGCGATGCTGGAACTATTACCGGGGTTCTGGCAGCAATGCAGTCGCCTTTGGTGCTGTGGCCGCCGGCGTGGCGGCCCTCGGATCCTTCCTATCCCCAAGAAAACACCCGCGGGAGTCGGACCTGGTGCAGTACGCCAAGGCCATTCTCGATGATCCCTCTTCCATGCGTTTGCATGGCATTGATCACATCGTTGCGTGGGGCATGCGAGTCTTTTATCTGCGAGCTACCACCCGGCCCAGCAATGCTTGGATTGCTTCGTGCACGCAAATGCATCTCTGCGAGGCCATCGGCCTGCACGAGGAAGTCACCATCACGAAAATGGCCTCCATGGCGGGCGCCGCCGTCCTCGGCCATAGTGCCGACCGTCTGCGCAGAATCTTCTGGGTCTCGTGGGCCGGGCATAACATCCTGTCTTATGAGTACGATCTCTCGTCGGTCGGATACCGGACTGTGACTTGCCATCCTATCGTTCCCGTACCTGGGTCTGTGGCTGATCAGTTCGTACAACTCGCCCACATTGTCCCTTCGCCCAACGCAGCGTTGAAGTACGACGCACAGCCTGCCAGTCCCATGCAGGACCTATATTATCGTCTCAAGGCCCTGGACGAGTTCAAAGTGAGCCATCCGTTCCTGGTGGTGACGAAGGCCGATCTTGCATTTTGCTTTTATCGACGACTCTACCAGCTCAAGACCCAGATACCGGACGAGATCATCAAACTCGTCATTAACAGCGGCAACGTCGCAGTTGATGCAGCCAAGAAGCAAGCTGACCAGGGTCATCTGTTTTGGAACGCGATCGGTAGCGTCTTCCAATACTGCTGCATTCTGTTGGCCATTGACACCCCGGTAGCTTTCCCCCACATTGACGGTGCATTCAAGGGCTTGGAGCACCTTGTCAAGGCTGCCGATACTGGACTGACGCGGGAGGCGTTGTCGATGGCGCGGCACCTCCTCGGCCTGACCATGAGCAAAAAGCGAAAGGAACTGGCTCAGCTGGAAGCTGTCGAGGCAGGTTATGGGTTTGGTCAGACACCGCCGACATCCGAGGCCAATTCCGCGATGCCAGACATGAGTTGGGAAATTGACTGGGATCAATTCTTCATTGAGCCATATTTGTCTATGCTCGGTCCTGACCTCCCCCTATGAAGACGCTGATGAGCGTGCATACGGATCCACCAGAGTCACCCAAAATTCTAGAGCCGGATGGGTGGTCAAGTCGGACGGAGTTAAGCTCCGGCATCGGCTTTTTATGTATGACGATACGATATACTACACACCCACATATAGCCAGTTCACATCTGAACACGGACAAATAATAATCTTAATCTTACTTTCCTGTACTTTCCCATGGTCTATGTCACAGCGACCGGGAGTTCTTGAAGAAGCAAAGGTATCTTGTGTCAGCGGCTTAATTTGCGGCTATTGCGGAGTTGGCCTCCTTATCGCCGCACCAGCCAATCAGGAAGCGTTCTTGCAACCTTGCGTGCGGCGGCGGCGGCCCAGCGCGGGTTTTGTCAGTGGGCTGGGACACAGAGAACAACATAAATAGATGTCATCTGGGATTATTCTTGTCCTTATCACAAGCCTGAGCACAAGGAGCAATTCATTGAGCACCACATTCAGCAAGAACACCGACAATCAACCAGTCCCCTGACCACCGTGGCCATGTACGCCAAAGACCAGCCCGCCGGCTTCACAAACACCATTGAAAGAGTTGCGATTGTCGGCGTAAGTGAACCCAGATCCGCATCGAGAGATACAGTACCACTGACCATCTCATCCAGGCTGGGGGTACCATTGGGTCCCACATTGCCAAGGCGCTTTTAGACACCGGAAGACACACTGTTACAGCAATTTCCCGCAAAGACAGCGACAACAAAGTTCCCGAGGGTGTCCGAGTCGCCTCGGTCGACTACAATGATGAGGCCACTACTGTCGCGGCTCTCAGGGGCCAGCAATTCCTGATCATCACTATGGCCCCCACTGCGCCCCGAGACACCCACAGCAAGCTTGTCCGGGCGGCTGCCAAAGCTGGCATTTCCTACGTGATGCCCAATGGATATGCCGGCGACATTGAAGACATCCAATTTGGCGAAGATATATTGCTGGGGCCTATCGGCAGAGCCCACAGGGACGAGATTGAGAGGCTGGGAATGCAGTGGATCGCAGTGTGCTGTGGGTTTTGGTACGATTACAGCTTGGCGGGTGGAGAGGCGCGCTTTGGGTTTGACTTCGACGCGCGTTCCCTGACAGTCTATGGCGATGGGAACGTCAAGATCTCGACGTCAACATTGTCGCAGGTGGGACGCGCCGTGGCCAAGGTGCTGAGCCTCAAGGAGCTTCCCCAGGACGATAGTGACAGAAGCCTCACTCTGTCCACGTTTCTCAACAAGGGCATGTACATCACGAGCTTTGTAATCAGCCAAAACGAGATGTTCAAGAGCGTCAAGCATGTGACCTCTACCACTGACGCGGACTGGACGATTACCTACCAGGATACCAAGAGGCGGTACGAGGATGGCCTTGCTCAGGTCAAACGGGGGAATATGGAGGGTTTTAGCAAGATGCTGTACGCCAGGGCGTTCTACTCAGGTGGCTCGGGGGACTTCTCGTCCAAGGCGCAGAATAGGTTGCTTGGGTTACCAGATGACAGGCTGGATCATGCTACCCGAATGGGAGTTAATTTGATTAAGGAGTTGCAGCTTCGTGTTAATCGCATGGCAGCTTAGAGCAAAAGGAGAGTGTATGCTCGGAAGTGTGGAGTTCTATATTATAATCGATAAGTCTGGCCATCAGTCGGGGAGTCAAAATTGAAGCGTGGCTTTATGTGCTTGGAGTTTTGGTTCTATATTCTGCAAATGTAGGGAACTGTCAAGCTGGCTTTGCGAGCGGCACACGTCTTAGCATTGCTAAGGTTGCCAGAGATACCTGGAAGAGGCTTAATATTTTGCTTCCAGTCAGATTCCCTACGATTCTGTACTTTGAAAGCATCTTAAGAACATTTTAAAGAAAAGTAAGTTCGTCATAAAACAACGGTTTGATCATATAGTGATGGAGCCCTCTTGACGAGGAGTTACATCAATTTTTATTGTTTTTTGTTTTTTATAGTTACTTTCGGAAGTCTGGACGTGTAAAAACACTTTACTTCATCCCCAGTATTTCAATCTTCTGCCAGCCAGCTTGACATTGGGCTCGAGTGTGGCAGGAAGGTCGAGATTGCTCAAGACCTTACTTCTTGTCCTTGTCTTCCTTAGGTGGCGGTGGTGCCGGGCCTGCAGGCTTGCTGCTACCGGAAGTGTCGTAATGTCCACGTCCCATATTGACCAGGTTGCAAGGTAAAAGAGAGATAAGGTTGTGTTGCCGAGATTGAGACGGTGTCCAGTATGTTGTCAGGCTTGCGTCTTTGGCTATTGAGGTTGAGCTTCAGATTAGACAGGGGGGATTTGCGGGTTTATATAGTTCATATGCAGAGAAGAAGAAAGAGAACAGATGACGACTTCACACATGTTTGACCAAGTGTAGCAGAAAGTTCCGGTTCTGTACAATGAAGACTTACAAGTAGCACCAAGACCTAATGTGTGCCAGGGGGATCGCGGTCTTTGACAAACACATGAGCTCAAAGGATTTAGCATGCACGATGTTGACATAACAAAGCATGAAAGCAGAGTCTAGTTTTATGATCTTTAAACTATCACCATTTGCATCTTTACAAAGAACTGCACAGAAAAGCATAACAACAAGTGTATGCAAGATCTAGCGTTAAAAGCAGAGCATGCGATATTATACTCAGGATCACCTAAACAAAGGCCTAGCATTTTTATTGCTGTAGAAAACCTTTTCCAAAGGAAGAGAAGTAAAAAGACAAGACGTTTTGGCGGGCCGTTGCACCGCTGACAATGAAAGAAATGCATGAAAGATGCCCATTGAAGAGGGCAAGGCTGTGGCAGTATGTCTCATTCATCAGCCTCCAAAAGCAAGCCTTGCAGTTAGTTCTGCACAATAGCTAATGGGAGGTGTAACAACAAGTGCTAGAAGGTCTTGCCTTGAGTAATAGCAATAGCGTAGAAAGAATTGTATTGAATTGCCTCAGTTGCAGGAAGGTTGTTGTCTCATGTCCCACGATCCTCACTAGCAGCCCTAAAAGTCACAATCTGAATTGCCGGTGATTGATACCGAGCCACCTCACGAGACAGGTGTACGAGACAGGTGTAGACCGATTAGGCAGAGTAAATGCCACGACGAGCTACGCCGGTGCCGTTGCTAGCGAGGTTTGTCTGGAAGAACTGGGTGAGCCTGCTGAAGGGGATGAGGTCGACACGATCGTAGAGGTCAACATGGCCGGCACCCGGAATCCAGAGAAGTTCTTTCGGTTGGGCGGCTCGGGCATAAGCATCCTCGCTAAACTCGCGTGAGTGAGCCTGATCGCCGGAGATGAATAACAAGGGACGAGGAGAGATGGAATCGATGTCATTGAAGGGGTAAAAGTTCATGAACTTGAGATTGCTGGTCAAGGTCGGGTGAGTGGTGAGCTCCGGAGTCGAACCGGCAGGGGTGAATTCACCGCGTGAGGTCCGGTAGAAGTCATAAAACTCCCGTCCGACGACCGAGGTGTCGGCGGACAGCTCGTTAGGGGTACCGCTGGTGTACTCAGTCTGACTGGGGTCCTCCAGCTCGGTCCAGCGATGATGCGCGGCGTCGGCAATGACAGCCTGGCGCTGGGTGAGATTCTGGGCGTGCTGAAGACCATTCCGGTTGACAGAGCCCATGTCGTACATGCTCGCCGTCGCGATGGCTCGAATGCGCGGGTCGATCTTGGCTGCGCTGATGAGGAAACTACCACTGCCACAGACACCCACTGCACCGATGCGCTGGCGGTCAACTGAGACCAGATCCTGGGTGCCAAGGTAGTCCACCGCGGCGCTGAATGCTTCAGCATACAGGTCAGGCGAGACAGCATTGCGCGGCTCCCCCGAGCTTCCTCCCCAGAACTGATGGTCAAGAGATAGAGTGACGAAGCCCTGCTCGGCGAGCTTGGTGGCATACAGATTGGCACTCTGCTCCTTCACGGCGCCCATCGGATGGCCGACGATAATGGCTGGTGCAGCGCCCCCGTTCTCAGTGAGGTTGTGGGGGACGAAGAGTTTCGCAGCCACAGTCATCTGGTATTGGTTCTTGAAGCTAATGGGCCGGAGGATGACGCTGTCACTCTGGTAGAAGTTGTCGGCACCATAGGACATGTTTTGTGCGGTTGCTGGCAGGGTATACAGCAGAGTTGGAATAAGGCTTAGAGCAGCTGCAAATTTCATGTTGATTCCGTTGATTCGAAAAGTCGAAGAACGAGAAGATGAGTTGGTGTCTCTCAGGTAGGACAATAGGCAGGTTCGCCTAGCACACTTATAGATCTACAGTTTGTTGCTCTACGTCATTGGCCTTCATAGAACAGGTGTGTCCCCGGTCCTTCATGCAAGTTGCTGACATGTGGGTCGACACTCGCCCATGGAACCCTAACCATCCAGAGTCTCCGAAGCGTGCAATGCTAGATCAGTTGCGAGCTTGGCAAGGGACCTAGTTTGACCCGAAATTGATAAAAGGCCAGTTTGCATGGTCGTTCCCATTTTTTGCGCCGCATTCTTCTTGTTACTTTTCCAATTCACAATAAGCCACGTTCCTCGTACGCGTCCTCCCCCTCCATCCAAGCGTCAATTCGACATGACTCCTTACATTCATACCGGGCCGGTCAACTGCGACCAGGGCTTTGACACCGGCAATCTGAAAGGCAAGCTAGCCATTGTCACAGGAGGTACTTGGTCCAAAACCCTTTCCCTTGCCCGACCATGTCTGAGCTCAGGAATCGAACAGGGGCTAGTGGGCTGGGTGAAGCCTACGTGCGAGCGCTGGTTGCTGCTGGGTGGGGATAAGCCTGGAATCCCTTTCCCATCATTCAGAGTCAGCAGCTAAACCTCGTCCACCAGGGCCTACGTGTGCTTCGCCGATATTGACCCAAATAAGGGCAAACAGCTCGAGCAAGAGCTCGCCCGGTATGCTCCGTCCCATCATTTCGGATCAAGGATTGTCTGTCTCTGACGGGAAGTCGCATTAAGAACCAAGTTCGTTGCCTGCGACGCTAGTCGTTGGGCTGATCAGGCGCAACTATTCCACGAGGCAGTGACCTGGTCCCCGACCCGCCGCCTTCACTACGTGGTAGCGAATGCCGGGATCCATCGCCCGGACGAAGTCTTCCTGCAAACTCCTCTTGCCCAGGAACCGTCCGAGCCGGATCTGAGTATCATTGACGTCAACATCAAGGGCCCCTTGTACACGGCAAAGTTGGCTGCGCACTATTTCATCCGCCAAAATGGCACCACACCCACCCATGAGCAGGAAGATACCTGTCTGGTTCTCATCGGGTCAGGAGCAGCCTTCCTGGACTGTCCCCGGGGACCACAGTACAGCGCGAGTAAGTGGGCAATGCGAGGGATCATGCATTCGCTGCGGCGGACCACGTACTACTACGGATCGCGCATCAACGTGATTTCTCCCTGGTAGGTTGCAATAGCGTGCATATTGTAAATGGCGTCATGGCGTGAGCTAACATATGGCGCTAGGTACGTTCGAACCAATATCCTCTCGGAGGAGGCGTTCGCCCACGTCTCGAATACCGGGGTGCAACTTGCCACCACTGAAGATGCCGGGCAGTGTCTACTGCGGGTGCTCAGTGACCCCATCGTCAACGGTCATTCGTTCTTCGTCACGGCGAGAAAGTGGGCAGCCAGGGGCTTCATGGACCTGGATTTGGAGGATTACCCGGGAAATGCGCTGCTCGGGGAGATCCAGACCGAGCAGATGCTGAGTGCGCCGGTGTCGGCGGGTTTGTTTGTGTAAATAGGCGTCTGTCCAGGGTCTTTGCGTACCAATAAGATACCATGGATACATTATTCATTGGTTCTTTGGGCATGTCAATCCGTGAGGGGATGTCAGCATGTTTCATGATTACCATGGTAGACAACCGATAAAAATGAAGAAAATGAGTTCAAGTGGGGCTCTTGGCGTAAGCCGGCTGCATTAGCGCCTTACCTTATCTCCAACCGAGATTCCACCGAAGACGGAGGCACATCGCCATATGCTGACACTGGGACGCAGCCATGGTACGGAGACTAGGGTATTGCCTCTCGACGCCCTCAACGCCCATCAGCACCGCTTGGCAGACGCGACTGGGAACTTCTAGCTTGCATCACTATCAAGCACCCTCTAGGCTGTGATCGTCATATCTGGTTTGTAATCAATACGCCATTTGCTGAGAGTAGGAAAGATACTGGACACCTCAAAGGAGGCTGTGCTTAACTCTCAACTGGGCCTTTGATACCTGTGCTTGGCGGCGCCACGGCTCAGTGAGACGGCTTGAGGTATCCGAAGTAGAATCCAAGGAAATCGGCATTGATTAGCATCAACCACATTGTTTGTGTACAAAGAATAGTGTTGCCTAAGCACTTTGTTTCACATTGTCATGACTGCAAAGCAAACGGCGGTCCCAAGTAGGGTTCCGCAGTCACCGAGGGCTTTGGTGGTCTTGTTCTGGTATCCGGCTCGGTGCTTTAAGAAGTGGCTTTGAGATGTTGGACAAGTCAGAGCCTCAATCCATTTTCAATCAATCATGTTCCATCGCCTTGTCCTCTGTTTCCTGTTCGCCGTATTACGTGTTCATCCGGCCACAGGTGAGTGAACAGTCGCAAACCTGCGTCCCTCGACGCCGGCTAACCTGACTAGGTCACTCAACCCACGCCCCCAGAGTAGAACGTGCAGCCCGAGTGAAAGAGATTGACCTTCATTGCCTCTCGAAGGATGCTAGTCTAGCAGAACAATTGAACCTTACATTCGCGATTGACGGATATGATAGCAGGGTCCGACTGCAGCTGGAGCCCAATCGTGCCATCATCTCGAAAGATGCCCACATTCATTATCTCGATGGCAGTGGAAGGCTCAAAGAGGCTCAGTCCTTTGCCGACCACCAAGGAAGAGTCTTCTATGGCGATGCCTGGGTATCTTCCACCGATAGCTCGTGGGATTCAGCCGGCCGAGCCCGGGTATATCTAATTCGTGATGGAGACAGCCCGTTGTTCGAGGGGACTGTAAGTCTGTTTGGTCGGTACTATGATCTTAAAGCCGTCACCGCCGTGGATGGCTTGGTTAATACCTCCCTGACGCACGTGGAAATAACCGCGCCCGATGCAGCCCTAAACCAGTTGCAAGACTTATCTGCAGGCACGGTGCAGCACACTCGCGCTTTTGGAGATTTCGCCGTCTCGGCAGCCGCAGGAGTAGTGATGCATAGCCGGTTTTCCACGCGCCAGTACATGGGAAATCTCAACGAGGTGCTCCAGCACATAGGCAGCACCGCCGGATGTCCCACCTCGCGAAGGATTGCTCTCATTGGCCTGGCCACAGATTGCACCTTTCGAGAGGCGTTTGGGTCCAGTGACGAAATGCGACGAGTACTAATCAGCATGGTCAATGCAGCTTCGGAAGTGTTTGAACAGACTTTCAACATCTCTCTTGCCATCCGGAACCTCACCATCAGTGACGAAGCCTGCCTCGAGCGCGCTTCCGACACCACGCCCTGGAACGTACCGTGTTCCGCGGGGGATATAGACTGGCGTCTTCGACAGTTTGCCTCCTGGAGAGAGTCCCAAGATGGGGCAAATGCCTACTGGACGTTGATGACGAACTGTCCCACCAACAATGTGGTGGGTGTGTCTTTGGTCGGGGGGCTGTGCAACATCAATCAAGGTGCCAACGTCGTGGCGCGCACTATAAATCAATGGCA
The DNA here is from genome assembly GCF_001890905.1 of Aspergillus aculeatus ATCC 16872. Taxonomy (NCBI): domain Eukaryota; kingdom Fungi; phylum Ascomycota; class Eurotiomycetes; order Eurotiales; family Aspergillaceae; genus Aspergillus; species Aspergillus aculeatus. Next base: position 39,802 of record NW_017962982.1, read on the forward strand.
GGTCTTTGCGTGAGTGCCTGATTCCTGCTTCAGTGCGTGGCTAGTCCAATCCATGCTGACGGTTCTCTGATCTCAACAGCCACGAATCAGGGCATATGTTTGGAGCGATTCACGATTGCGAATCCCCTGCCTGCTCTTCGTCTCGCGCGCAATGCTGTCCTCTTTCCTCCTCCATATGCGACGCATCAGGTGCATATCTGATGAACCCATCTTCCTCTTCTCGACAGACCACATTCTCACCCTGCAGCATCGGGAACATATGTTCCTTGATCGGCAACCGACGGGTGCAGACCTCGTGCCTTGCCGATGATAGCGACCGCAACCTGACTATTATAACAGCAGACGGATGCGGAAATGGTATCGTCGAAGAAGGGGAGGAGTGCGACTGTGGTGGACATTGTCAGGAGGACGCCTGCTGTGATGGGGCCACGTGCCGCTTCCGGGAGGGGGCAAACGCTCGGTGTCAGGGGGATAATGGAAGTCAATGTCAAGGCGACAGCTGTAATAATCGGCAGCCAACAGACTCGTGGTTTGATCGCTACGGTTTGCTGGTAATTGGACTGGTTTCCGGAATCGGAGGAGGGTTAGTTCTTGGGGTGTTGATTGTCTTGATCTGGTGCTGCAGTACTCCTCGTCACCGCGCGGGGTCCAGAAAGCGTGCGCCTGTGGCAGCCCAGAGATAATCTGCGTCGCACGGTCCAAAGGCAGAAGAAGTCTAAATGGCGATATTTATTCCTGCATTAGCTCTAGAGATGGCAATAGCGTTGATCCTGAGCGCATGATGATTTCTTGTTGTAGCTAGTTGGCTAGGTGGCTAGATGGCCATTGTAACCCCAACTGGTGCCAACGCAGCGCAGGAACTCCTCTCTTTGCCCGCCACCAATTGGTTGAGACGAGCAGTTCGGGCGATCCCACGAGTAGCCAGCGCCATTTGCGCACGAATTCCTCGGTTGCCTCCCAGTTCCGGGGATCCCACGGCGTTCCCCAGACCACGAGGGAGGCCCCCGTATTGTGAGTGTCCCAGAAGGCCATCAGATCCCGGCAGAGCTCATCCTCATCGAGCCGGTCTCCAGCGAGAATCATGACATCGCGCATCCGGGGAAAGGGAAAGAAGTCTAGCCAGGGATGATGAGGCACGAGGCGCTGGATGGGGGTGGGCTGGAGACTCGGGGGGATTTGTGCTTCCGAAGAGCCCGGCACCGACAAGTTGAAGATGGACAGCGCATCGTCTGGCTGCACCCAGGCTGGAGTCATACCCAAGGCGCGGATGTTCTCATTGATGGCGCGGTGGACATTCAGGCGGCGAAGACTGACCAAGTGCTCAATCTGAGGACTGCCCAGCCGGAAGCTCTGCTGGGCAATTGCCTCAAACTGCCGCCGGAATTGTAGGGCGCCTTGAGGAACTAGATGGCAATCCAGATCGTTGTCATCGGGCTCATCGGGTGAATGCGACCGTGGGGAGTCTGTTGAGTGGGTGGTGATGTTGCGGGCCTGGACCAAGACATTGAACGTAGACTCAGTAGTCGCGCCTTCTGATGCGGAAAATTGATTGATTGCTTTCTGCTTCATGCCTGGAATTCCGGACAAAGCAGGTGAATAGATGATCATCACGTTGAAAAAGGTGACACTGTACATACGATAGGCGCGCTGATTCAATCGGTTCTGCAGACGGCGTCGTCTTCGTCGGTCGACCACCCCAGTCCAGTCATCCTCAGGGACCCAGAGATGATTCTGCTGAGGCATCTGCGCCAGGGTGACAGTAGTTGCATTGTCGGACATCATTCGATTGTTGCGATAGTTGACAGTAGCCTAGCCTAGTAGGCGAAATTGACACGAGGGAAAAGAGAAAAAAGCTGCCTAACTTCATTACAGGAGGCGATGGAGGGTGGCGGCTATTAGGTTCAACAGTTGGCAGTGACTACTCGCACCCTACCTTATCTTCGGCAATTTCCCGGCCAGTACCCCGTACCGTAACTTACAATTCCATCTTACACAATAAATCCAGTAATGCGATTTTCATTCCATGGTTCTTCAGTCGTCTTTGAATGCCAACTATCTTTTTTGTTTCTTTCTTTCTTTCTTTTTTTTATGCTCCCCTCCATTCCTCTTACTCGTGGCGATTCGGAATGGTGATGCTCACTCCCGGAAATCGCCTGGCAAGCTCATCCAAGATGATCGTCGCATCCACCGCATACACAGTCCGCGGATCCTCCGATGGACGTGGGCCGGCTACAATCATCGCTACAAGAGCTTCAGATTCCGCATCCACCACCCACGCGCCTAGCAAGTCATGATATGGAATCGAAATTTTCATCCGGTAGGCACTAATAGGGCCTACCAGCAGGTTACGAAGTTGTCCATACTTGGTCACTCGGAAAGTCACTGGCTCCAACCAGGAATCCCACAGCAACCCAATCAACCGGCGGGTTCGGTAGTATGGGGTAAACCCTCTCCAGAGCGAAACGGGCCACTGCGGCGTCACCACCTTATCCGGGGTCATATCATGGTACCAATAGTTGGTCCAATGCTCCGGCTTGGGGCCCAGATTCACTAGGGCCCAGCCTTGCTCACGGCTCCAGAACCGGGGGTCGGGCTCCGCCTCGTTGACCCGGTCCGGTGGAGGGCCGCCGATGTACTGCTCGGTCTCGACGCTATAGATCGCGCTGCGGCAAAAGACCGGCGGCTGTGATGAGCAGTGAAACAAGAATGGTATCATGCTCGTTAGCCCGTAGTGGGTGCCATCGATCTCCAGAATGCCCCCGATAATCCCATACCGCGTAGTTTCGGATGACTGTCCAACGCGGTAGTAGGTCCCAGAATAAGTGGTTGGAGGAGCCTCAATCCCTGCCTCCCTTGTTGCCTCACCAAGTGCCGCAGCAACTGCCTCACGCATTTCCTCACTCATTGCCGCACTCATTATTGTTACTCTACAGTGCAGAAATTGGAGATGGGGGAGATGGAGCTATTGGTGGCGATGCTGCGCAAGGCTTTCAGTTGTACCCAGACTACAGGGTTATATATCTTTCTGGGCGACGTGAAGTACCACTCACTCCTTTATGCCCTTTTTCAGTTTGCTGGCTGGTGTTCTTCTTTATGTTCAGAATGACTGGAGTAATTTGCTGGAAATCTGCGACAAAGTACGAGTGTGGCTGGTGCGGGATGGTTGGCCCGTTGTGTGATGGTTGCAGAAATGACACCATTGGAGAAACTCCCTAGTTCTTATCACCCCTCACAAACATGAGGAATTGGCCATTGACCTGCCATGTTAATCACATCAGGATGCAATGGCGACAGGATGGATACCATTGACGTTTGGTGGTGTTGTGGTTTTCCAATACAAGATATGCCATATATATTTGAGTACCTGGTGCATCATCCCGTCCAATGTCGCCTACAATTCGCAGTATTTCGAGTCAGCAGCCAACAATGCCTCCCCGATATCGTCGCGTGTCCGTGATTGGCACTGGTCCTTCAGGACTGTCAGCTGTCAAAGCTCTCCATGAAGAAAACACGTTTGACACGATCCGGGTTTTTGAGCGACGCGACCGGGTTGGGGGCATCTGGCACTACGATGCGACTCCGGATCCCTTCCCTAGCCCTAACACTCTTCTCGATGTTCCCAACCCAGCCCCTTCTGCTCTCCCTCAATTCACCCCTTCTCTGCCAGAGAACACCACTGCCCGCACAGGTATCTATGATCACCTCGACAGTAATGTCGGAGCTAAGGCCATGTCCTTCACTCACACTCCATTTCCCGAGGTCAACTCGGCCCTCTCCATCAGACAATTTGGACCCGCCAATGCCTCTCGTCCATTCCGCGTGGTAGCCAACTACATCGAGGACCTGTTCCAGCCCTACCTCCATCTAGTCTCGCTCCGGACGACAGTCGAACGAGTGGAGAGGATCGGCAAGGAATGGAGACTCACCCTGCGGAGGTCCGGCCAGCTCTACCGCGGGGTCCCTCAAGACTACTGGTGGACTGAGATCTTCGATGCCGTGATCGTGGCGACGGGGCACTACAACGTCCCCAACATCCCCGAGATTCCCGGGCTGGCGGAGGCGTCGGAGGCGTATCCGCGTGCCTTGGAGCACGCCAAGGCCTTTCGGAGCGCCAATGACTACGTCAACCAGCGCGTTCTGGTGGTGGGAGGCAATGTCTCCGCTGCAGACATCGTCACCGAAGTCCACTCCCTCGTGGCAGGGCCGCTGTATCTCAGCCAGCGGGGGTCCAACCCCGTCCTCGAACCCGCCTGGACGCTTCCGAATGTCCAACGCAAACCCACCATCGCGCACGTGTCGACCACCGAGCAGGGGATTACCGCGCACTTCACCGATGCCACCTCGCTGACCGTCGATAAAATCATCTTCGCCACCGGCTACCGAGCCTCCTACCCCTTTCTCATCCCCGACCCTGTGACCCCGAACAATCGGGTGGCAGGCTTCTACCAACACATCTTCAGCATTGCCGACCCCTCGCTGGCTCTGGTGGGACAGGTCCGAGCGGCCATTAGTTTTCGCGTCTACGAGTACCAGGCCGTCGCGGTGGCACGCTACTTTGCCGGGCGGTCGAGGGACCTCCCGACTAAAGCGGAGCAGGATCATTGGGAGTTCAAGCGCTTGCAAAGTAAAGGGAATGGAGTTGGCTTCCATGAGATCAAGCCAGATTTCAAGGAGTATTTTGACTTTTTGGTGGATCTTGCCGGGGAGGGAGCCGGATTGCCACCGTGGGAGGACCGGTGGGCTGAGGAGGCGTTTGAGATCTTGCAGGCCAAGGAGGCCTACTGGAAGAAGTTGAAGGCTGGTGAAAGCCAGAGTGCAGTGAGAGCAAGGCTGTAGATAGCAAGTTTTCAATAGCATCACGATCAAAATCTCGTCCATGAACCAGGGCTGATGAGAATATATTTCAGACAACGTAATGCTTAGGCCGCTCGCTGGATTATGTCCCTATCAAAACATTTGATATTCCCAGTGCTCATCCCTTCTTCTATGCTACTGCAGGTTCCAGCTCCAGTACATTCAACATGATCGACCAACTCGATGGTTCACGATACTGCGAGAACAGCAACCGCCCAGGCCGGCAGATTCACGGTAAAGCTGCCATGACCCGTCACAGTCGAGGTGGTAGGAGTAATCGACACGTCGTGCGGATAATTACTCACGAGCTCGCCGCCCGACAGTAATTCCAAAGATCCCTTGGTGGTTCCCGCAATATTGACCGTCACGTTCTGGGCCGTCGACCCGTAGTTCGCCAGCTTCACATAGTAGACTTTCTCTTCAGACACAGAAGCGACCCAATAGACAGGCCCAAAGTCTGCAGAGCTTGAGACGGGGAGGATAGTGGTCCCCCGGTTGGTAGAGAATAACTTCTGTACATAGAACGATGTCGATCCGGTGATGGAATCAGGGCTAGAATCGAGTCCGAAAAGATCCGGCTATTGCGCGAAGAGACGATCTATTAGCAACCGTGAATCCATTTGATGGGGAAGGACACATAAGATAGTACTTACCGACCACTCGGCCATGTCAAAATGTTCGAGCAAGGGCGCAAAACTCGCCATCTTGACAACATCGCTGTTGCGTTCCAGACCAATCATGTACACGGCTTCGGCACAACTGCCCTGCATGTAGCTCCAGTAGGTGGTGCTCCCATCATTACCAGTCGTGCTGGCGTACTCCCCAACCAAAAGGGGATGATCACGAGAATAGTTGTCAAACTCGTTGAAAAGAGCGACAAAGGAGTCGGGCGAGAGATAGTGGTGGATATCGGTGTAGGCCCCCGTGGGCAATGTTGCCGGGAGGCAAGAGCTGGAGGTCGTCGAGGCAATGATAATCAAATCGGGATACTGGGCATGGATTGCATCGTAGATCGCCGTGAAGCGACTGGCGTAGGTGCTACATCCGCCTTGCACGTTGTCTTCATTGCCTACCTCGATATACTTCACTGGCCAGGGCTCCGTGCGGCCATTCTTGGCCCGGAGCGCACCATATGTCGTCGCGGTAGAGCCAAGTACGTACTAACCCTCCAAGTCAGTCGCTCGAGTGGAGTGAATTCCGGTGTTAAAGACATACCTCAAGCTCGTTGAGGATATCATCAATGTACGGGTCCAATGCTGAACCAGAGATGATACCTCCCCCCAGAGAAAGACCTGCCCAGACGGCAAGAACTGGCTCCATTCCCATGTCTTCACACCAGTAGAGGTATTCGTCGAGGCCTAACGGCTGAATTAGCATAATCTCTTCCGTGCAGTGCTGAGGAACTTACCCAGTGCATCGGTGTTTGCGTAAGTCCAATCGCCTGCAAGCCATTAGTTAGATCTCCAACTGTGTGCTTATAGTACGAAGGAGATGTGTCATACCTTGGCGACCTGGTCGATTGACAACAGCGCCGATAGTCTCATTCCATTTCCACCGATTGCTGGGACTAGCTCCTTCACTGTGCAGAGAATAGGACTCAGTACCACAGAATATCCCGGTTCGCGACCGTTGAACCTACAGGTTATTGCCTCCCGGGAAACGCAGGAAGGACGGTTTGATCTCCGCAAGAAAGCTGGCGACGTCATTTCGCAACCCGTTTTGTCTGCACAGCATGATAATGTTAGACAATGGTCGAGCCGGAGTGTCGAACTAATGTCCATGAGGTAGACTCACCGTGACTTGTATGTGGGTGGGAAAAGCTGCACCAAGCCGAAATTAAGAGACTTTCCAGCCACCTTCGAAGCATCAAACCGCAATTGCCACTCATTGTCTGCATCGGCAGACTGACTAGACTTGAAGGTCGTCTCGTAGGATGTGAACTTGCTGGTAGTACTTTTCACTGTGATGTTGTGGTCTGCATAGACGATCCCGCTCGAGGTTCCCACGAGCCGGAGATTGACCGTCCCCGAGTAGGCGCCTTTGATGTAGAACGAGTTGCTGTACGTAGTAGCTAGAACGGGGACTCCATTGTAACCTGTATTGGCAAATCCTACGTAGCCGGTGGCTCCGGAGGGGACTGTGACCTTGAGGGAAGAGGCAATGGCACTGCTCACAGGATTGGAAGTATCCTGTGTGATGTTGACATTGCCTACGGCGGCATAGGCAGTCAGCCCGGGGCTGGTGCCCTGGAACCCGTTGTTGCGAAGCACCTGGGCATGAATCCCCCCATCGCCTACATTCGAATTAGCTGATTCAGAGAAGACCCAGAGGGATGAGAGATCGATTGGACATCGCACCTGAGTTGTTGATATCCTGAGCAGGGAAATCCGGAATTAGTATGTAGCCGGAGCGCCGGGTAGACTATCATCACTGACCTCAAACATGATGCCGTAGAGTAAAGGGCTGGATGCATTTCCTCCAGACTTAGACACGGTTAGGTCAATGGCTAGCGCCTGACCCGCGAGCCAAGTCACGGCCCAGGCTGAGAGGGAAGCAAGATGCATGATGGTGAGCCAAATACTTCGGTGCGTTCCGTATAACCCACCGTCGAACCAAATACTCTCCATGGGGCATTGCTGAATATATTCTCATTGGGAGTGCTAGGTTGCGTCCTTAATGTGCCGCGATATGCGAGTGTGACTGTCTACATGCATGCAAACTTCAAAACCCCGCATGATGGGCAGAGTCCACCGGGAAATTACTCAGGGAAGAGCTTGCAGAGCTGCAAGGTACTTCCAGGTACTGACACCATCTGTCAGGGCATGGGCTGATGGAAGGCGTGATTTATGGAGAAATTAGATTGCTTCCCGGATAAGCGAGGATAAGGTGAGGGGACCTGCATAAAAGCTGGGAAACAATGGGAGGTTCCCCGCATTTCAGCCGGATAAATGCACTCAGTCATTCAGTGACGACCTATACGCCCTGTCCTGATTTGCTCCATCCATAATGTGCCCACTTCCCCTCACGCCAGCCCCAGAGCTTAGCCGCAGAGTCAATTACTCCCTCCTGCCTTGCGTCCCTACTCGTGACGAGGTTCTGTCGAAGGGACTGCCACGCGTTAGGGCAAAGATGCTCCGTTCAGTCATACATAGCCCATGATCGGCACCATTATTGCCGGGAAAGGTTTGCATACAACTGTGTTGAGGCACCAAAGCCAGTATCTTGCACGAAACTCGGCTCATAAGCTCAAGCAATTAGGGTAGGCAGGGCCCCTTAAAACAGCCTTTCATGCCAGGTCTTTCGCTCGGATTCTTTTCGGTGATCTACTACTCTGTTGACGTCTGCTTTGATCGAATACTGCATGATGGTCAGCAGAGTCGAGTTTAATCATTGATGGGATCGAGCTTGTGCGGAGTCAAGACGTCGCGGGGGTGGGGGACAAATACCCCAGCAGTGGACCGTATACGACCTTGCGTTGCCCCAGTCACGATGAGCATAAAGCATAAGTCCATTTTGCGAGTTGTGGACAGGTCTGGGAAAGGCGTAATTAAGCCTTATGGTTAAAAGCATTCGAGTAGTGGTCAACACCGCCAATTCTGAGTCATGTCGATAACAAGCCGGAAGGGGATTCGGGTAGAATCGGAAGGATCCAAGGAGTATAAATAGAGAATGATCTGAATCCTGTACCGGGGATCATATCAATATCATATCAATACATGCTACTAGAAATGTCTGCGCGATTGATCCCTCGCCCGCCCTTTTTTCACTCCCTCGTTCACTCCTCCTCGACGGCTGCGGTGCGCCCCGGGTTTCTCACTTCACTCAGTTCATCCTATGTCAACCCACGCCAGCACGTAATAGGCACCGACTGCATCACTCAAGTCATTCCTGCCTCCGCTGTAGCTGGCGTCAGTGATGAGAGAGTGCTCGCACTGTTTACGAGCGGCTTTTTTGGCGGCTTCGTTTTTGCCCCGGAGTGGCTGCTGTTGACAGCTGTTGGGGGAAGAATTCTACCCGTGGGATATACCGGTCCGTATCTCCTGAGCCAAAGCAAGTCATGAGAGAGCTCGTTAATGGAAATGATGACCCAGGCTTTCTGAGAGAGGGCCACACGGCCCAAACTCTCTGGCGGCGGGCGCATGTCTCCGACTCACGCCTCCATCCCGTGGGCACCTGTTTCTTCGGCACATTCATGATTCTAGACAAGCACATTGCGATTGAGTCAGAAGTGGCCGAACCCAGTCGGCGAGCTAGTTGGATTGACTACGGCTTTGGGTCGGATGAGTCCTCATTTGCGGGTTGTCACCGATTCCAGATCACAAGAATTGAAGATACTGGCGGGGAAGGCCCGAGCAAGACAGACTCAACCACCGAAAGCCAGGTGCAGGTTGAGCTCCAATCATTCCAGTGTAACCCGCAGAAAAATGTTCCTTTCGGTTCTGAGATTTTGAAACAGTTCCATTCCCAGTATGCGAGGTTGCTCTTTGCCAATGGCATCCAATCGGTGTTACTACAGGGAACTTGAGCAGCCCCTCCGATGATTGCATTCAATGCCTACGGCTGGTCCGAGGAGCTTGTATATGACTAGGAGTTCAGCCTTCATTTATCATCGTGTTCAATAGCCCACTCCACTCGAGATTGACGATGACCCCACAGCTTGGAGTATCGATATAACTAATCTTGAAATCACCCTATCTTACTATAATTACACAAAGCTACTTGACAAAGAAAATAAATGAAAAATCAAGCACGACAATTGATCGTGACAGAACACGGCACGCCCCGTCAGACAACCTGAAGAATCTGCTGTAGCAACTCGTCTGAGCCTGAGCCAACTGGATTCGCAGCCCGCAATGCTTCATCGGCATCCTCAGGTGGGTAGATCAACTTCTGGTTGATGTAGCACTTGACGCGCTTCGCCACTTCCCCGGACATCTGGACATGCCGCTCCCAGCCACCCGAGATCACCGCACCCCAACCGCCCAAGTCCAGACAACACAGATAGGCTGCTTGGGAGTATTTGACCATGGATTTACGCAGAAGATCTGCTGCTGCATTATGACCCGCTACCCTGCCCAGTTGCAGGGCATGCTGGCAGGACATCAAGGCATAGTGCCCTTCATTGTCCGCCATGGCGCACGCAGCATCCCCAGTGACAAAGACATGTTCGGCGGACGGGGCACGAAGCCATTCATCAACGAAGACTCGTGCGAGAGTGTCTTTAGGGCCCGGGATCTGCTGAGTGAGAGGAGTGGCCCGAACCCCAGCGGTCCAGATGGCGGTTTTGGTAGCGATGCGTTCTCCGGACATGAGGGTAACTCCGTCAGCATCAACGGCCTGGATTCCCGAGCCCAACCGACACTCAACCCCGACCTCGCCTAAGGCCTGCGCAATGACCGGACGCGGTCCCGGCCCCAGCTCAGGGCCAAGATCCTCCGCCCGATCAACCAGAATAACCCGCACGTTGGCAATATGACTTAGTCGCCTGGGTAGCTCCGCAGCCAATTCGATTCCCGTAAAGCCAGCCCCGCAGACCACCACGGTATCTCGTGCAGGGCTGGGGGAAAGAGACTGGAGAGCAGCAAGATGCGCGTCAAGCTTCGCAGCAGACTTTAGGGAGTCCACGTCAAATGCGTGTTGGCGAAGCCCAGTGATACTTTGCGGTTGGACGACGGAGCTTCCAGCCGCCACTATGAGACGATCATAAGGGACTTCGTATTCGGATCCATCGATGGACTGTGTGCGAACAATGCGCGCGTCGGAATCAATGCTTTGGGCGGTCCCCGGGCAGAACTCAATGCCAGTGGCAACGAAAAGGGGACCCAGAGGGTGGGTCATGTTGCCAGCGTCTGCCTCGTAGAGACGGGGCCGGAGAACTAAGGTTGCACTGGGAGCAATGACCAGGACTTTGATGTTGTCGGTCTGGTTCGCGAGGTTGATGAGGCGCTGGGCTGCCAGGGCGCTCCAGAGCCCGGCAAACCCGGCTCCCAGGATGACGATTTTGGCTGGCATGGTGGAATGGTGTTGGAATAATCTAATATATGAGTGAACGATTATCGGTGAGTGGTTTACATTAGAGATGCATCGTTTCTAGATTTATAGAGCAATGAATTCCGTGGACGGGATTCCGGGTACTACCTTAGTATTGATGTAATTGCTACTCTGTATACACAGTGACAGCAATTCCTCGAATACCCGCGGGGGATTCCCGGGTACCCGGCGCTAGTCTGCATTGGGCATAAATGCTGAGTCATCCCGCCCACTTCCTCTCCACTCTCCACTCTTTCTTTCTTCATCTTCTTATCGATAAACCAACCCATTATCAACTCGCCTTCCAGCATCCATCGCCATGTCAAAAGACCTTTAGACTCACCATGAGTTCCAAGGTTACCCGTTCATCGCTCGCATGCTTACCCTGTCGGAGTCGACATCTCAAATGCGATGGCAAGCGACCCTCCTGCAGTCGCTGCGTCGAAGTGGCTCAAGCGTGCGAGTACACCCGGTCGCGTCGCGGGGGTCTGGACCGCGCTGCGCTGGCGGAACGGCGCAAGCGCTTGGCCGCCGCTGCAACCGAGACTGCAACCGAGACCGCAACCGAGACCGCAACCGAGACCAACTTGCTCACCACCATCACCAACATCCCTACTTCAACTTCCTCCCCTCCATCAAATTCTTCTTCTCACCCGCAGACACACATCGATCACTCAGGACAACCAGTTTTACTCGACTCGTACTACCGCCATTTCCATTCTTTGCATCCTTATGCACCACCCCAGGCCTACTTCCAAACCCTCCTCCGGGATCCCAGTAAAGAGGTCCGATGGAGGCCTCTGCTTGCCGTTATGTGCTGCATAGGTCATATATATCATGCACACGCTTGGTCCGACGTTTTGGAGGAGCAATCTGAGACCTGCTTTGCACAAGCCCCTCCAGGCGACCCCGTCCTGGTTCCGTCCCGACTCCTCTACTCCATCGCTCTGTTCTGGTATGGACGGAAGGAGCAAGCATTATCTCAGAACGAACAAGCAGGACGACTGGCAAAAGAGCTAAAGATGTATCAGTCACCGTTTGGATTCACTCACGGTGGTGGGGATCGAGTTTTGCAAGAGTGTTGGCGGCGGGCGTGGTGGGCGGTCTATGTTCTGGACTTATTCTTCGCAGGCACGTTGGGGACGATGACCTTTGCATTCCTCGATGTTGAGGCCACAGCGGGACTTCCATGCGAAGAACATGAATATGAGTCAGGTGTAAGTTTAAAATTCCATCTATCGTCACCGATTCCTAGACTCACGCGAGTATAGGTAATCCCAGCCCCGAAGACCCTCCAAGATTTTGACTGCCGCGAGTTCGCCCTCGATGACCCGGTCTTTTCATCCTTTACCTACCTGATCGCTGCCGCGCGATGCGCCGCAATGGCTATTGCGACCGCTCCAAGGAATACAGTCAAAGAAGACTCAACAAGAGTCATGCAGACCGCCGATTCAATACTTGACGGGTGGTTGCTGCTGTTGCCTCCGAGCCGGAAGCAGCTCATGAGTAAAAACGGCGAGATCGACGAGCTCATGTTCCAAGCGCACTTGCTCATTCACGTGTAAGCATGTTGCCCAATGCTCTTGTCCAACCCAGCTGAAGCTCACCATCCTGCACAAGCGCCTCCATCGGCCTACACCGGCCGTTTTCCGACCTCAAATTCAACCCGGTTGAGGATCTCTCCAGCTGCGCCCGAGACCCACCTCCAGACGCCCCTACCCCCGAGTTAGTCAACGTCCACACAGTTCGGGTCTTACGATCCGTCGAAGCTCAGGTCCGCCTCTTGGCCCTCCCCGTACAGCAATTCCATCATACCCCATTTGTCACCTGCATGATCAGCGAGGGCACCTTATCGCTGCTCTCCGCCTGTTACTGCCTGTTGGCAGGCAAGGACCTGACCATCGCACGCGACCAGATCCGGATGATCATCGGATGCCTCAAGACACTGGGCGAATTGTGGCCCCGGACCGCCAAGAACGTCCGCGAGATCCAGACGATCGCGAGCCACGTGCTTGGTCTCACTTCCGCAACGGCGGCCAGTGTGCGCTCTAGGAAGAGTTCCGGCTCGAGTGAGCTACCCAGTCTCAGTCACGGGGAGGGGACACAAGCCTCGGGAACTACGCCAGAGGCCTCAATGTCCGGCTCCGAGTCAGATGTCCTTCTGTCTTTAGACTCTCTGCAAGATATGTGCGGGTGGTTCAATATGGGGGACTTGGATGCGGATCCGTCGTGGGGTCTAGGTATTGGTCTTTAAAACCCAGGTTGGAGGGCACACTTACTGCTGGCAGTAATCTACACTATATATCCAAAATACAGAGATAATACCATCATCGCGATACTTGGGGGGTGCTCAGACCGTCGTTGCTCCTAAGAGGACTAAGACCATTGGTCGCGACAATGAAAGGGCCTCATTTTGCAGCCACAAATTCACTACCAGTAGTCTACATAGACTTTCAGATAATGCTTGGTTATGTTCTGGGTGGCGTTGATTATCCTATGCCAGCAACGTCCTGCCCTCCCCCTTCTTGTAGGTCAGAATTGTGAGATTATATGAAGATAATAGATCTCGTAAATGTGAGTCTGAAGTTGAGCACAGCACGAAACCTAGGAGCAGGTTGCGTGAGAGCAAATATATATCAAGCCATCGGAACAGCTATCACAACACCCAAACACCAACAATGATAGCAATTAACCCACAGACAGGCATATGCTCACGATGGCTAGCGGCAGCGCCAGTGAACATGGCTCCAGCAGTGCTGATAGTACTGGACGACACTTGCGCTGCGGAGGCATACGCCGTAGCTTTGACGGTGGCGAAAGATGATGCTACAGGTGTGCTGACGGGTGATTTCGACGGAATCGAAGTGTAGGCAGCCGCAGCCGAAGATGTGTATTTTGTTTCACTGCCCTTCATGCTTGCAGACGCCATTGGGTTGGGTACGTTCTGTGCCGTGTAATCACCATTGGACGCATAGCTAGAAATAGTCGAGACGCCTGATTCAGATCCAAATGGGGAAGAATCCGGTGCGGACTGGGAGGTGTTTGACATGGAGGCCAACTCAAGGGTGGAGTCAGGGTTGCTCGGCGCGGTGGTGCTGGTGCCCTTGTTTGAGGCAGTGTCGGGGTGGGAACCGGAGGAAGAGCCGGATGCAGGGCCTGAGTCAGAAGCAGGGGTGATTATAGAGTCAGTGGCGGAGCTGTGGCTAGAATCTGTGCTAGCGGCACTGTCCAAGGCAGGCTTGGATGAATCCTCGACAACGGGACTAGAAGGTTGGCTGGATGAGGAGCTGGAGGACAGACCAAGTGAAGAGCCGGACACAGAATCCGAGGAGTCTGAAGGAGAGCCGGAAAAGGTTCCAGCGGAGAATTCTGCAGAGAGGCCTGCAGAGGAACTTGCAGAGGAAAGTGAGGAGGAATCCGCGGAGGAGTCTGCGGAGGAATCCGCAGATGAACCTGAGGTGGAGCCTAGGATAGAGTCTGAGATAGAACCAGCCCCAGCTGGAGACTCAGAGCTAGAGCTCGACGCGAATGGTAGATAAGCTGTTGCAGAACCAGAACCAGAGCTAGATCCAACACCGGGACCGAGATTCAAGCCTGAAGTCAAACCGTCACTTGAACTAGAGGTCAATTCTAGGACAACTGCTCCAGTTCCAGTAGAGGCAGATACAGTCTTGGAGCTAGAAGCAACATCATCCACGGAGGACGTGGCAGCTGCCTCGTAGTGGCTGATTGTGCTGGCCAGGCCATTACCTCCTCGACTTCCCGCGACACTGTCTTCACCAGCCGCAGGCACCGCAGTCTGGGTATAGCGCGATGCGGAATCAGATGCGCTTGCAGGGTTTGAATCAGTTGCTGCGACAGCCACGGTTGTCTTAGCTGGAATGACCGTGGTCCCAGCCACCAATATCTGAGTACTTGTAAATGTGGTCTGGGCGCGAGCAGGGCAGTTGGTGACGCTAGCAGCGCACAAGGTAATCGTCATCGTTCGGGTCGTCAACATTGTGGAGGTATAGGAGCCATCATCGACGACGGTTGCAGTGGCTGCAACGGGACAGATTGTGGTTGAGACGAGAATAGTTTCCGTAGTGAGATATGTGGTCTTCTTGGAGGCAGGACAGTTAGGGATGGTGGAAGGGCATGCAGTGATTGTAGCGGTGCTAGTGGTGAAGACTGTGGATGTAGTCAGGGCAGGCCCAGCAGAAATTGATGTCGTCGCATCTGTGCTCGGCACAGTACTAGTAACAGCGGAGCTAGCAGGGAGACCAGTAGGTGGCAGATTCGAGGAACCTGGAGTCATCACTGGAGCCGCGGTCGATTTGCCTTCGGTCAGAGTAAGAGACAGTGCAGATGAAGAATTGAGTGGAGGCGCTGATGAAGCCACCACCGACGAGGGCTTGGGAACTGAAACTGGGACAACCACCGGTGTCGTGACAGGAGTGAATGCAGTGTGACTTTCTGAGGCGGAAGAAACGGCAATGCGACTGCGGCTTACTACAGCAGATGACAACCGAATAGGCGTGGAGCAAGGTATAACAACCGATGACACTGGAGAAACGGATATGTCACTGGGACTGGAAATTGGTGACGAAGAAATCGCTGCTGACGACACTGCCAGACCGGGTGAAACGGGCCCAGAAGAAGCAGCAACAGTACGGCTAGGGCTTACAATTGCCGACGAGGAGATTGCTGCTGAGGGAATCGCCACAACGGATGAGGCGGGTGAAGACGCAGCAACAGCACGGCTGGGGCTCACAATTGCTGACGAGGATATCGCCGCGGAGGAAGAAATGGCAGACGATGAACGCACCGGAGTCGAGCTCGCCACCACTGCTGATGAAGAGGTAGGTACTGGGCAGCTCACGGTTTGAATATTCAAGTGGACGTTGGCAATTTCCATGTCAGGTAGATATGTATAATCGTCGGTAGTGCATTGAATGCTGACAAGGATCTGAAAGTCTGAAACCGTGGCATCCCAGCTTCCATTCACCGTCATCCAACCACTATCAGTAGATGAAAGCGTGACTTCGTCATGAATAATATCCAACAGGAGTCCCGAGGCAACATCAGACAGCCGGTAATCGATACTGCAAGAGACGGCCACATCGGAGTCAAAGTCATCTGCCTTAAGCCTCCAAGAAGCCGAGGCCACGTACGTTTGCCCAACTTGTGCATCGGCAATCGTCTGGTTGAGTTGGTAGAAGTTATAATCCGAGCCTGACACAAACCTAAAACGACAGAGTTAGAGTAAGCATTCTCAATCAAAGGCTGCGTCTTTCACTTACACGCATTGACCACCTCCTGGAGCATCATCGTCTATCAAGTCAAGATTGGTACTCCATGACACGTCTCGCCAGGTGGTACTCTCGTCGTCGGAGAAATCGCCGTCTTGGACCAGTTCCCCGGTCAAGGTGGTCGTGGCAGCTGCACACTGGGACGTACAAACTACTTCCGGTCCCAAGAACGAGACGCTGGAAATCTGAAGCGTGCTCGTCGAAGCCTGCGAGCAGGTAATGCTCAACCGGAGAGTCGCCTCGGTAGTCGTCGACTGCCATTGTCCCATTATCAAATCCCAACCGGTGGCACTTCCATCTGAAGACCAAACGTAGCCATAGGTCACAAACCGGGAAGATTCCTCCGTCACGGCGTAGACATCCATCTCGCAGTAGGGATAATCCCCGTTCGAATCTGGCTCTCCGAATAGGTTGGCGTACATGTTGAATTGGTAATACGGACCCTCTCGCAGCGAGATTGGTTGCTCCAGCACGAATCCATTCTGCGCGGTGCTATAGGGTATCTCACTAGGCATCGCACATTAAAACATGTGAACGTGCGAGAGAATAACACTATAGCAACTTACAGATAGCCTCCATTGTTTAACACCTCCACTGGTCACGATCGAGTATTCGTCCGAGCTCGAGGTCGAGGTCCAGGCCGACTCGTCTGTGAAATCGCCGTTGGCCACTGCATCGCGGGTGACTTGGGTACAGACGTCGATGTCGGTGGCATAGACAGCACCAATGCTGTAATTTACGAGCCAGGCTAGTGGCCACAGAGAACGAGTGAGTTTCATATTCGATATCCAATGGATTGTGGGTGAATGAGAGAATGACACTGGCGACCAAGTTAAAGGAGCGGACTGGCCACAAGGGCCGATGTGAACTCTGGGAAGGACTGAGACGGAGTCTGCTCAGAACCGCAAAGTCAATCAGGAACTTTCTACCATTTATAACATTCTCTAGGCTGGCAGTGGGCCTCAAGTGGGTGTCATCGTCGGAGGTCGGCGTCTCCGTCTCGGGAAGAATTGCCCTCAATTCTACGCCAACACGAACTACGCCCCACTTCCATCGCTAGTTTTGCCCCTCGATTGATCACCCCGGAGGAATGGGTCAATCAAGCCGATGATTTCCCCTGAAAAGTTTCCATTCTCAACTCTGTTGACTCGGTAGACATGATAAGCAGCTGAAATACCCACCAGCCCTGATCCTGGGGTTGAAGTCATGCACAAGTTCCCATCGCCTCAAGATCACCACGTAGTGAAGCATCGAGTTGCTACCTCCGAAGTGACTCTAGAGCAGAAATCTAAACCCTCGAGTCACAGCCTGACCAGGCAGCCCATGTTCTTCATTATCGTGCCGCTGGCCACTCGAGGCCCCCATCTCGGTACCTTCTTCTCGGTCCAGCCGCTTGTTCAGACGTCCCAGGTAAAGACGCAGGATTGTGGCAAAGATGATGGTCATAGATGACATTGCGATGTTCACGCTGAATGCCGTGATATATCTTGGTGATGCCGAGTCTGTCATCAAAATAATCAGTCAACCCGTTTGACTAAATTTGACTCATCATGTTAAAAGGACAACTTACTCGGGTAGAGATAGGGGGTATAGATCTGGCAGACATTGCTCAAACAGTTGATCAAGGCAAGAGCCGCCGCTCGCTTTGTTGCGGGACGGGGGAGAACTGTGTCTTGTTAGTTAATGTGCTTTTGTACGCGTGGCATGTGGTGCGCCATACTGTTGGAGATGTAGCCCAGAGCCACCACATAACTGGAATAGATTCCAGGAAGCATGATACACATCGCCCTAATCTCAGTCAGCCTCAATGGCCAACAGTCCCAGAGAAAGAAGGAGCATACACATATCGTGCGGCGAAGGAACTGCCTGCCATGGCGAGGATGAACGACACAATGGCGAGGATCGGAGGCAGGGCGATATGCAGATAGCGTTCGCCCGTCAAGTCGGCGTGCCATGCATTGATCAGGACGAGAATTGTGCCAATCAAATATGGGGGTGTCGTGAGCAGCAAGGTATCAATATTGTTCTTCCCAAGCCCAGCCATTACACTATCACCTGTCAGGATCGAATTACTTCACAAAGAGGATTCCATAAGGGGCGCAGAGACATACCTCGGGAAAAAGGTAGTTACAGCTCCTGAAGCTGTGCAGCCGTAGATGGTTCCCAAGAGGAGCCAGGCTTTGATGTCGCTGAACTGAGCGTTAGCTGCAATTGCTCTCTTGGGCTCGAGAGCTCAATCTCTTGAAGCTCTTACAAGAATGCCAACTTGGCGCCATGCAACATAGATTGGTGTTGCTGGTCTACCCAATCATCCTCACCAATGTCGGCTTCCAACCGCCAGGCAGCCAGGGCTTTCTCTTCCTCCGACAACCATCGCGTGGTTCGTGGTAGATCGGGAATGATGAAGAGCGCGATGAACGCGGCAAATACCTGGTCCCAACTTTAGTCCCTCTGTTTCAACCCCCGGTTCGTCGTGCACTTACAGTAAGCGATCCTTCGATAATGAATAACCATCTCCAAGCGCCAAGGCCTCGTGCGCCATTCAATCCACTGGTTATACCTGCCGAGATGAGACCCGAGAAGGCACCTGATAGCAAGGAACCGGAATATAATAGTGCAGTTCGTTTGCCGAGTTCTTTGCGAGTGTACCAGGCGGAAAGCAGATATAGGCAGCCGGGCTAGGGAGTCATCAGCATGGCGTCAATCATGCAATTCGGTTATGTTAGCCCACATACGAAATATGCGGCCTCGACAAATCCCAGAAAGAAACGGCAGAGTAGTAGACCGGTGAAATTGTGCGTGGCAGCAGTAGCGCAGGAGATCGCACCCCACACGAGCATACACCCAGGGAGGTAGAGCGATGGCTTTCCCAGCTTGTTCAAGATCATGTTGGATGGCACTATGCGTGGATCCATCAGTCTGGAAATGCTAAGAATGGATATCAATCAACCAGACTTACCTTGCATAAGCAAGTATCCGATGAACAGAATGCTGACCGAAAGCTGGCAACAGGTCAATTATGCACTGCAGTCCGTTTCTCCGGGCGTGTATCTACCTGATACTGGTCACCCTTCAGATTCAAGTCTGTCTCCAGCCCGGCCAGCTTGGCGGCAGCAATGTTGTTGCGGTCCAGGTAATTCAGAATGTACATGATCACCATCATGATGAGCAGCCGAATGTCCACTTTGCGCACCAATTTCTTCTCCAGCTGCTGCCGTTCATCGTCGGGGAGGTTGCGAATGTTGCGTACCAGGTCGCTGTCCTGGCCCTTGGTGGTATTCCCATCGTCGCTGTATTCGAGATGGTCGGAAGTGACATCTTTCCTGATATCGGCCATGGTTCTTGGTATTGAAAGTCTGCTCACGAAATGAAACTTGGGATGAAAGTGAGATCAGAACCAGCAGACCTGTCCACAGCACGGCCAAGGAGACAGAGACTGACCAGGATTGTGCCAAGCTTAAATGGGGAAGAATCTGGGGTAATTCCTGCTGCTCATAATTGCGGGGTAAGACTGGCCTGAAGCAAGGGCTGTTGAACCCTTGATTTGTATAATTCGGAAAAGAGCCAGGGCTGTCGGATACGAGATCTTATTTGCCTCTTTTTATCCGGGGAGGACGTCAACCACTTGACACACGCGAGGGCCCCACGGTCATCATCTCACACCACTGACCTTATCTCGCAAGTGACGCCAGTCCATTGCGTTGTACCATATAGTATCCAGTGTAGCTCAGCCTCTGCACTTTGCATGTTCTGCCTGTAGACTCTAGGGTTGGATGGTTGTTACATTAGAGGCCATTGAGTGGAAGAACTCGGATAATCATCACATTCATCAATGTACTGTATACTGTATCCTACTGCATTCTACATCAAGCCTACGCCTTCAGTCGTTTCTGCTCTTCCGCCCACGCCAATGCGCTTTTCCGAGCACTCTCTTCGCCCACCTCGCCAAAAATGTCTACCCCCAAGCGGGCCGGGAAGTTCATGCGTTGATGCTTTTCCAGGGATTGAATCGCATTGAATGCCTCTTCGGGCAGCACAAAATCTAGCTCGACAAATCTATGGTCAGATCTCCATCCCTAGTATCCGATAGAAGTCGAGATAGTGCATACCTTCGAAATTGCTCTGGATTCTCTCGGGGGTGACCGACTTGGGCAGCACAACGGTCCCGCGCTGAACCGCCCAGCTGATAAGCACCTGCGCTGGGGTCTTACCCAGCTTCTTGGCCGTTTCGATGACGAGAGCATCATCGACCGCGCTAAATCAACGTTAGTTACTGTACCTGCAGTCGGAAAATGCTTAGTGCCACCTACCGCGGGATGTTATAAATGTTATTTCCGAGGGGAGAGTATCCCTCCACCACAATCCCCTAGACACAGCACCGTTAATCACACCGTTCAGACACAATCCCTAGTAAACTCACTTGTTGTTTAGACCACTCCAGAAGGTCCCGCTGCTGAAGATAGGGGTGCGCCTCGATCTGGTTCACGGCAGGGGGGATTTTAGCTCTGGCAATACGTCAGTCAACTCATCTTCTCCATGCGACGCGCACACGAACGTCTTGAGCAGTTCCTCGATCTTCTCGCGGGTGAAGTTGCTCACTCCAATGGAGCGAATCTTCCCCTTGGCCACCAGCTCCTCCATTGCTGCCCAGGTATCCTTGATCGGCACATCAATCACATCGATCAAGCCCGTCTCCTCGACGATCGGCTGGTTGGTTGTCGAAGAATACCGGAACGAGACCGGCCAGTGAATCTAGATCATTAATCAGTCACCATCCGGGATCCTTGAACGCCAGGGTTTCCTCCTACCAGATAAAGGTCCAAGTAATCGGTCTGAAGGTCGGCCAGGGTCTTGTCCACGGCGGCTTCGACATGTTCGGGCTGGTGGTGGGTATTCCACAATTTGCTGGTAAGCTAGAGCCACGTCGCGGTCAGTTCAAACTCTTAAGGCATTTCAGATGAAGCGGATGAATGAAGTGTAAACGCACGAAGATCTCCTCTCGCGGAACTCCCGAGGCTTTGATACCATCTCCCACCTCTTGTTCGTTGCCGTAGATGGCAGCAGCGTCGATGTGACGATAGCCTCCTTTCAAGGCAGCAACGACGGCCTCGCGCACCTCGTTCGGCTTCGATTGCTGGAATAGCCGCATTATCAGTGTTCATCTTTCCGGGCGCTTCGTTCGTGAAGAAACATACCCAGGTTCCCAGCCCGACGGCCGGGATCTCATAGCCAGAGTTCAACTTGAAGGTACGTCCTGTAGCCATATTGCGGGTGGTAGATGGATGGGGTGTTGTGTTGGTGGGAAGAGGGGAAAGTTTCGTATGGGACAGATGCCACGCACGCAGCAAAATCAACAGAACCTTGGTCACCTGGAATCAATCTAGCCCATTTTTGTTAGCCCCGCGGTTTATCAATATCGAGCTCAAGTGACGCCATCTGCGCCTACCTCGGAAAAGAAGCGGGGGTGGTGGCTTCATGGTTCTTGATAGGGTCGCCGGGTGAATATCCGAGTTTCCTTTTCCGAGCGGTCGCACCTTTTCCGCAGCACCTTTTCCGGAATGCCTCGAGGTTCCAACAAGGACCGCGACAATCATTTTGTTGATGCTGCTGCTACTGCTGCGACTGCTGCGACTGCTACTACATTTCAACATGACTTGCGTATCCTCTCCTCGGATTCCCTCTCAATCATCAATTCTCCATGGCGCCTATCACCCAAATCGAGTATTTTCGGGTCCCCCCACGATGGTTGTTTGTCAAGATCACCGATGCTGATGGCAACACTGGCTGGGGCGAAGCCTCCCTCGAAGGGCACACGGAGGCAGTGGAAGGCTGTTTGGACGCCTTCGCGGCTCGCTTCCACGGCCTGGATGCCAAGTGAGCTAGAACTGACCAAGCGTACATTCTACATTCGCTCTGGCTAACTCTATTCCCCTCTCGGTACAGTGCAATCGAGCATATCTGGCAGAATGGCTATCGCATGGGATTCTATCGCGGAGGACCGGTCCTGATGAGTGCCTTGGCGGGAATCGATATTGCCCTTTGGGATCTCAAAGGTGAGGGCTCTTGAACCCTTGACTTGCTGTAACTCGAGCCTAACCATCTCGTTCTCTCCTAGCGCGCCGACTGGGTTTACCCATCTACGAACTCCTGGGCGGCAAAGTTCGAGATCAATTGCGAGTATATGCGTGGATTGGAGGTGACCGACCGGGGGATGTTGAGGTGCAAGCGTAAGAGCCACATTCCCTGTGCCTAGGGAGCCATGCTAACCTGAATTTGCTTCTATCTAGACGCGCCCGAATTACGCAAGGGTTCAAGGCTATCAAAATGAACGCTACCGAAGACCTGGCATGGTTGGACTCTCCCCACACACTGGATGCATCAGTGGAGCGTCTCAAAGCTGTCAAGGCACTTGGGCTGGACGCTGGCGTAGATTTCCACGGGCGCGTCCACAAGGCGATGGCGATCCAGTTGGCCCACAAGCTTGCCCCGCATGAGCCACTGTTCATCGAGGAACCGCTCCTGTCCGAGCACCCAGAGTCGATTGCCGTCCTCTCCAAGCTGGTCCCCATCCCCATTGCGCTGGGGGAGCGCTTACACAGTCGGTGGGACATCAAGCCATTCCTGGAATCTGCATCGGTCAGCATCCTCCAGCCGGATATCTGCCATGTGGGTGGCATTTCGGAGCTGCGCCGAATGGCGACCATGGCAGAGGCCTACGATGTAGCCTTGGCTCCTCACTGTCCGCTGGGTCCGATTGCCCTCGCGGCTAATCTGCAGGTGGACGCCGTCTCGGCCAACTTCGCGATCCAGGAGATGAGTGTGGGCATTCACTACAATCATGGATCGGCCGATATTGGGACGTATGTCAAGAATCCCGAGGTCTGGACGGTGCAAGACGGTCTGATCCGGTTGATGGACGGTCCCGGACTCGGGATCGAGCTGGATGAAGAGAAGATCCGGGCGGCAGCGGTGGATGCAGCTGCCTGGCGTAGTCCGAGCTTTCAGGGTCCCGGAGGAGAATGGCGAGAGTGGTAACTAATTGTAGGAGGGGATATGTATACCAAAATTAGAACCCTTCTCATCTCAGGTACTACTAGGGGTAGCTTTTCACTGGGAAGTAGC
This sequence comes from Aspergillus aculeatus ATCC 16872, assembly GCF_001890905.1. Lineage (NCBI taxonomy): Eukaryota > Fungi > Ascomycota > Eurotiomycetes > Eurotiales > Aspergillaceae > Aspergillus > Aspergillus aculeatus. The sequence goes on from NW_017962982.1 coordinate 63,099, forward strand.
AAGTCCTTCCTTGTATTTACAAAATTCGACAGTGTAGGCGAATTCAAGCACTACATCAAAAAGAAAAAAAAAAAAATCGTAGCCTAGAATAGATACAGACTTATACTAGGTATACTAGGTACCTACTTACCTAGGGGTCATTGCCTACTTCTTCAAGGTATGTAGTAGATAAAGTGGCCCTCGTGTACAGAATTGGCGGTGATGGTCTGTGCTGGCGTACCCCGTGGGGTTTGGGGGGTTGGCGGGTTGGCGGGTGACTAATCCACTAATTTCCTTCCGACCCTCCGTTATTCGTGTCTTCTCCCCTGCATCCCTCCACTATTACTGTACATACATTTTGAATACTGCTTCATCCTCTGTTCCATCATCTTACACACCTCCCGCATCATTTGCACAGTCCTTTGCACACTCCGCTCATGGACACTCAGGCTGAACCCTCGCGCAAAAGACGATGTGGCAAGGAGCGAGTGCGCGTAACCCGCGCCTGCGACGCCTGCAAACGGTAGGCCAGTCTCCATCCACCCTCTCTTGGGGAGCACTAGTCTGAGTCAGTCTGATAGAAAGAAACTACGCTGCTCCGGGACGCTGCCCTGTTCACTCTGTCAGCGCACTGGCAAACCATGCGACTACACAGCCGAGTACAACCGGGGAAAACTCCCTCCCATTCCCCCTCGGGAACAGCCCAATACTCCTCCGAGAACAGAGACAGAGGGCACCGCGGACTTCCCCCTCGAATCTCCAGCCTCGCCAGTCAGAGGGAGTGGCTTTGGGAACGAAGCTCCCTCTCGCGGCTCTCCTGACGCACATCAAACCGACATGGAAGGTCACTATGTAGGACCTTCATCAGGAGTCTCCTTTCTCATTCGAGCCCAGAAGAGACTGCAAGAGCAGATCTCTCTCCCGATCAATGCCCCTATCTTCAGCTTTGGTGATGCCCCGTTGTCGAAGCTGGACCCGGCTTTTCTCCTGCTCCCGCCTCGGTTGGAAGCCGATATCCTCATTGCTCGATATTTTGATTTCGCCTTCCCGACCCACCGTTTTCTCCATCAGGCCCAGGTGGAGGGCTGGGTCTCCGAGTTCTATGGTCCCCTGCAGGATTCGGCGGTGGCGGGGCCTGGCAAGCGCGCCATCCGCGCCTTGGTTTTGATGGTCCTGGCTCACGCGAAGCAGTGTTTACCAGAGTCAGATCAGGGGATCGGAGCATCGGTCAACGGCACCCTCTACCTGGCGGCAGCGGAGCATCATCTGGCAGCGGAGACCGGCCCGGTGCGCTTGACGAGTGTGCAGGCTCGCCTGGCCCAGTGCTTCTACCTCCTGTCGCAATCTCGCATCAATCATTGTTGGAGTCTGTTCGGGACGACCGCCCGCCTGGCCATCGCCATTGGTCTTCATCGGGCTCGCAGGAGAGACCGGGGGTCTGGCTTCGATTATGTGGAGGGGGAATGCCGAAAACGCGTCTTCTGGTGCGCGTATAGTCTTGACAACTATCTCAGTGCGGCCCTAGGCCGTCCGCGCATCTTTCATGACGACGATATTGACCAGGAGCTCCCCTCAATCGCAAATGACAGCCACATTCTAGCCGACCAGATCCTCCCGGCGACGACATCAGCTCAGAGCATTATGCTGGCCCCCGTCTATCATGCCAAGCTGTCGGTCATTATTGGGGGCATTTTACATGATGTCTACGGGCCCCGGCGGGCCAGCGGGCAGGTGGAAGCGGCAGCGGCCGCCAAATACGGGGCCAGTCTGTCTCGCTGGCGTCAGGAGCTATCGGGATTCCTCGATGTGGCAAACGTTGATCTGCTCATGCTGACCTACCAACGACAGTACACCGTTCTCAATCTGGCCTTTTACCATGCGCAGGTCCTACTATACCGACCCTTCATTCTGAAAGACTTTGGTCACTCCACCGTCACCCGCCCTCAAAATGACAAATCAATTGAATCGGTCCGGAAGTACACCAGACTGTGCCTGGAGGCAGCCATGAAGATCGCGGCAATCGTCCGTGAGTTATGCGACCGGGGCAGGATGTATTCTACCTTTTGGGTGAGAGGGCCCAGCTTCGAGGACTACGTCGAGACCCACTAATAAGCCCGTGCCTTAGTTTACCCATTACTACACCTTTTCCGCGATTGTGGTTCTCTACGTCCATGTGGTCCAGGGCTCTACACAAGTGGACCGACCGGACCGACTGGATAGGTACCTTCAAATTGCTGAGCAAGCTCAGCGGGATCTCGCTTTCTGTGGCTCGCGCTCCTCGTTTGCACAGCGCTACGTGCTAGTGCTCGAAGAACTTCGGCAAGAAGCTCGAACAGCGATCAACCATACTCGGTCCGGGGTAATCGGAAGCCAGACTGTTTTCCCATCTACTCTGGGCCCACCTCCCTCACAGCACGGACATGGCAGCACCGAACCCGACGGAGCTGCAAAAGCCAGTGTGGGCGAAACCTTGTTCGGCCTCCAACCTCTGCAGACTGGAGCAAGACCTGCGGACAACCAGTGGATGGACCTGGCCCCTATGCAACTTCACCCGCAGCCCTCGCACAGCAACCCTACGAACGATGGACTCGGTGGGACAGGGATCATGAATATTTCCGACTGGGAAGCCTTGGACTCGCTAGCAGTTGCTGGACTAGGAGAGCTGGACTATCTTTTTCCTCTGGACGACTTTCAAAATGTCTAGCCTCTAGGCAGGCAGACTGCGAATACTCAATAGTAGGCTTCAGGCGACTGATCTCGAAGTGCACAGCAAGGTAGAGAGAGATTACATGAGACTTCAACATGCTCAAGCTAACAAGAGACCTTTGAGTAAGACTACAAGTCCGGCAGCCCCGGGATCAGGAACTTCGCTCCAACCTTGCTCGGGGACATAAACAGCGCGCCCCAGAGAGGCTCGCATCCCTTGCGTCCGATCGCGCCCAGATTCGGCGGCTAGCAGAGCGGCCTCGGTGGATTCGCCCGCTTGCAGCACTCTGATGAACGGATCGAGCGCATCCATCAACGTCCGGTCTCCTACTCGAGCTGGAGTAGCGCGCTGCAGAGCATCCAGTCCTGCCACACAAGCCTCGCTCCATTCAGCGGCTCCGACTAGTCTCTCTTCCTGCAATTTGTCTCCAGCGTCCCGCAAGGAGGCACCGACTGCATTGAGGAAAATCGCATAAAGTGCGCCCGAAGTGCCATCCATGTTGTTCTCCACCACCTTGGCAATGGCCTCCACGGACCCAACCACATCGCCGTCGGGGTGCACGCACCCGCCCTGCTCCATGTCCGCCAGCATTGCTCGGGCTGTCCGCGCCAGCGTCGAGCCACAGTCTCCATCCCCGACCAAGGAGTCGAAGCGATCGATCTCTTCCTCCGCAGCCACAAGCTTGTGACAGGCGCGGGTAATGGCCGCCGAAAGTGATCTATTATCCACTATTGTATCAAGATTATTGTTAGGTAATGACGTATACGGAGGGGTAGCAACGATTTCACTGACCTTTCAATCTCGATGAACTTGAATCTAGGCTTTGGGCCTTCTCGTCCGCAGCAGCAGATGATTTTCTTGCTACGGAAGATGTCTGCAGATGTTGGTGGGCGGTCCAGCCAGGACTCGATGCAGGGGCATCTAAGGCTTGTATCATTGCTTTGCTGGCTTTGAGCAATGTGATGCTAAATCCCTTTCCGTCTAGGCTGGTCATGTAAGCCCCAGCGTATACTCGTCTTGGATGCAAGTTGCGTTCACCTGCGTCTCTCTTGTTAGCCAAATTGAATCAGAAGGGGATCTCTCTAACTTACCAAGTCGTGCGATGACCACCTTCGTCATAGCTGAGAACTCGAGGTTCGAAACGCCACCAAGGTTGTTAACCATGAGCACCACATCTTCCGCATTGTCGAACCGGACATATGCTCGATCTTTGTCTTCCTGATCCAGTAATTGATCCAGCATCTGATCTACAAGAATGTTGATATCAGGTTGAGGCTTGAGCACGTAGCATCCTGGCTCATTGTGGATCCCCATGCCAACCTCGACCTGGTCTGTCCGGACCGTCAGGTCTGTGGTAGGCTTTCCCACCAGATGCACATGATCCAAGGCAGCCCCGACCGTGGCCAGATTCGCCACAACGCCCTCACCTAATTGATATAACTCCTTCAGAGTGGCACGTTCGTACTGCGCGACAGCCCCGAGGATCTTCTCCACGAGTACAGTACCAGCTAGCCCTCTCCGGCCTACCTTGCCACTTTTGCGTCGGCCAACCGACACGTCGTCCCCCACGACTAAGACTGCCATCTCATGGCCCGCGAGACGAGCTTTCTCTGCAGCGAGATGAAAGTGCAGGACGTCCCCGGTGTAGTTCATGATTATCAGCAGTGTCCCAGCCGATCCACCGGCCAAAGCAATCGCGTTCTGGATCTGATGCACACTTGGCGATGCAAACACGGATCCGGAGACTGCAGCGCTGAGTAGGCCATCGCCAACCAAGCCGGCAAACGAGGGCTCGTGTCCCGCACCACCGCCAGATATCAGAGTCACTTTGGCATTGCCGTCATGGCGGGAGTTAACGATTGCTGCAGTGCATTAGCAGTGGCTCGTATTGGGCCGGCTTTGAATCTCGTCACCCACATTTATTCTCTGGGTCGTAAATCAGCGAGGGGTGGGTCAGTGCTAGGCCCTGAAGCGCATCCTGCACGAGAGTGGTCCCGTCGTTGATGAAGTGTCTGGTTGCCATTGTGCCGAGCGTGAACAAATCGTGTGATGCTAGTATGACCGCAGCTTCAGCTTCTTTGTGGCGACTTTTATCCATTTACATGTTTGCCATACCCTTTTCCTACAACGTGAAGTATCCCGGACCGCTTCGAAAGTCAGCCCATGACGGGGATACAAGTCCGGCACCCTCGGTCGAATTGATACTCTGGTGATGATATCCGTCCAAATGATTGCAAGACACAGACTACGTGCGAGAGGAATAAAGTCCGAAACTTTACCTGGACGCGTCCTATCTGGATACTACAGTTTTCCGGGCTTGGAGCGATTGCTTTGGTCGGCTAAGGCGATGCTTATCCGAGTGGGGATGCGCTTTTCCGACCCCACACCCTAACCGGGGGATTCTTTCACGTATTCCCCCGCAATCCAGCAAGCACAGAGTAATAAATAAAACGATTCATTATATGCATGGAACCGCAATTCAGCCATAAAGGCTTATCTCCCATCTTTTGCACTCAGAGTAACCATGCTTCTCACCTCATCCGATATGGACAACGTGACAGAGGCCCGACAGCTGGGTGAACTCCCACCCACCCCGCCTCACGAGAAAGAGATCTCTCCCCAGACGATCAACGACGTGCTGTTGCAACTGATCCAGGATGCGCCAGACCTACCACTGGTAGGGTACCCGGAAAGCTCTCATGGGGTCAGCGACTACGTATACTACTCTGCTCGCCAGCTGGATCGCTTCGCCAACGGCGCAATCGAGCACTTGAAGAAGGCTGGGCTTGAGAAGGTAAGAGGCAATGCCTTCGCCAGTATATCCTCTTCCATTCTAATGTCGCTACGCAGTTCTCGCACCCGACGGAGAACCGTGTTGTCGCGATTCTCGGCGCCTCTAATCTCGACTACATTGTCTCCCTGTTCGCACTGACCCGATTGGGATACGCCGTCTTGCTGCTCTCGACCCGACTCAGCACGGAAGCTTATGTGAATCTCCTCGCAGCCACCAAGTGCGCTCAACTGCTCTACTCCGGGTCAGCCACAAAGGCTGTAAACAAGCTCGAGTCTACCACATCCCTTGCTAGTTACAAGATCCCGGACCATGCCGCCTACTCAGCCAGCACCCTCAGCTCGTCTCTACAGCTGACCGACAACAGCCACTTGAGTCAGAAATGGGCGTTCATCATCCATTCATCCGGGTCTACGGGCCTTCCCAAGCCAATCTTCCAGACCCACGGGGCGTGCATTGCCAACTACAGCACCAGCAAGGGATACCGGGCCTTGCTAACCCTGCCGTTGTACCACAACCACGGCCTTTCGACCTTCTTCCGATCGCTGTTCAAGCGCAAGCCAGTTGCGATTTACAACTCCAACTTGCCCTTAACAGGCAATCATGTCCTCGAGACGATGCGGGTGACAACCCCAGAAAGCTTCCATGCCGTGCCGTATGTGCTCAAACTGCTGAGTGAAGTCGAGGGCGGTGTTGCGGCCTTGGCGCTGTGCCAGCAGGTTCTCTTTGGTGGGAGCAGCTGTCCCGATGATCTGGGAGATCTTCTCGTCGAGCAGGGAGTGCGGCTGATCAGTCACTACGGCGCGTATGTTAGCCCCTTCAAAGATACCTTGATGTCTGAAATTCTAATCGAGAGTGCAGAACCGAACTCGGTCAACTCATGACCTCCGAACGACCCCCGGAAGACAAGGCATGGAATTACGTCCGACCCCTGCCCAAGGTGGCTCCTTTTGTGAAGATGGACCTGCTGGAGGATGGCTCGTACGAGTGTGTCGTGCTCAATGGTCTACCTGCTAAGGTCAGCTCGAACTCAGACGACCCACCAAACTCCTTCCACACTCGCGATACATTCTTGAAACACCCGTCCATCAACAATGCGTGGAAGTACTTGGGTCGACTGGACGATCGCATCACGCTCGTCAACGGCGAGAAGGTGCTCCCCGTGCCCATCGAGCACCGCATCCGTCAAAACCGCCATGTCCAGGACAATCTTGTGTACGGCGTCGGACGTCCACTCCCGGGCCTGCTTGTCGTGCCCAGCGTCGAGTGTCAAGGAATGACAAAGGAAGAGATCCTCGACCAGATCTGGCCGGACATTGCCGCAGCCAACGCAAATGCAGAGGCCTTCAGTCAGATCTCCCGCGACATGGTGATCATCTTGGACCCCGGCTGTTCGTATCCTGCTACCGACAAGGGAACCATGATCCGCAACCGGTGCTACCTCGAATTCAATGATCAGATTGAGGAGAAGTACCGGAAGCTCCAGGAAGGCGGCTCGACCGCCGCGGCAAATCGCCACATCTTCGACAACGTACAGGAGCTGGAGCAGTTCCTGCTGTCCTTGTTCCGGAACGAGTTGGGATTCACGGAGATCGATCTGGACACGGACTTCTACGAAGCAGGGGTAGACAGTCTTCAGGCCATCAAGGCACGCGGTGTCATTCAAAATCAAGTGGATATCGGGTCCGCTCAGCTGGGTTATAATGTGATTTATGACTGCGCCAACATTCGCAAGCTGGCTGCCCATCTCGACGCAATCCGGACCGGGCAGGAGAGCAGCGCTGAGGACGAGCTGAGTGTCATGGCCCGACTGATCGACAAGTACTCGACTTTCGTGAGCAGGCCTGCTGCCGAGGAGACTGTTGTAAGTTTCAGTCCCTCTCTAGACCACTTTGAGAACCCCGTCAGGTACTAACCCACGCAGCTTCTCACCGGCACCACCGGCTCACTGGGCGTATACATCCTCTCGCGCCTCATGCATAACCCCTCCGTCAAGCGGATCTACTGCCTTGTGCGGGCGAGCAGCCCCTCCGATGCGCTCGACCGCGTGCTCACGAGCCTGTCCACCCGATCGCTGCCGATGGTTAATGTGTCCAAGATCATTGCCCTGCCATCGCAGTTTGGCCGCGAGGATCTTGGCCTCCCAGTCGCGGTAGTGGACGACCTGCGCCAGTCGCTCACCAAAGTCATCCACGCTGCGTGGGCCGTCAACTTCACCCTGGGCGTGCAGAGCTTCGAGCAACAACACATCCGCGGCGTCCACAACCTGATCAACCTGTGCCTCTCCGGCACGCGCACCTCCCCAGCGGAATTCTACTTCTGCTCGTCGATCTCCGCCGCCGCCGGCACGCCTCTGCCGGCGACCATCGCCGAGGGCCCGATCCCAGAGCTGGCGCACGCGCAGAACATGGGGTACGCGCGCTCCAAGCTCGTGGCGGAGCGCATCATCCAAGCGGCGGCCGAAAAGACGGGGATGGTCGCCAAGGTCCTCCGCGTGGGCCAGATCGTCGGCGACACGGTGACGGGCAAGTGGAACCGCACCGAAGCCATCCCGCTGATGCTGCAGACCGCACACACCCTCAAAGCTCTGCCGGCGCTCGACGAGACCCCGTCGTGGCTGCCTGTCGACGTGGTGGCCGATGCAGTGCTCGAACTCAGCGGCATCGCCACCGCCGATTCTTCTACCTTAGCATCAATCTCCCGCCACGACCCAAGGGTCATCTACCACGTGCAGAACTCGAGGACCTTCCGCTGGACGGAGGACCTGCTCCCCGCGCTGCAGCAAGCAGGACTGGAGTTCGAGATCCTGCCCAGGCGGGAATGGGTGCAGCGGCTCCGCGAATCCGATCCGGACCCGGCTAAGAATCCCACCATCAAACTGCTGGATTTCTTCACGGAGAAGTACGATAATGAGAACCCCGGTCGAGCCGGGTTGAGCTTTGAGATGGAGAAGACGGAGGCGGCGAGTCCGTCGTTGAGGGGAGGCGTTGAGTTAATGGAGAACGGGCTGATTCGAAAGTTTGTGGATTCCTGGCGGGGGGAGTGGTGATTTTGTTGAATTGGAAGTTGTTTATGTGAGGGTTGGTAAGGGTTATATTGTCATTGTTCTAGTATGCAGGAGTCATCAGTTAGCTGTAGTCTTGTTCAATACCATTGTTTTCTCCGTACCTCAACCTACCCATGCCCGAGGCAGTGAGGCATCAAGGCATAAAGGCATCAAGGCATTAGGCCCCCAGCCAAGGGCCGAGAGTCTCGGATGACCAATGCCGACTCACCTCCACTTTTCTCAGGCACCAACCTCCATCCATGGCTCGAGGCGGCAAAGGTAACTGTACCTGATCCGAAACTGATTCGTGGTGGCGAGATTCAGCCCACTGTACCACTCTTAGGGCATGTGAATGTTTGTGAGTAAAACTTCGGATCCACTGGTCGGGCTCAATACCCGAAGAAACCGGGTATGCCTTGGTCAACAGCAGCAGCAACGCCCAGTCCAAACGGCCCCCAATCCGGTCAATCCCCGATCCCCCTGCTGATAACCAATGTGAGGTATCACTTTGGGGTTGTTTCAAGATGCTGACCACCCTTCCTTACCCCTGTCACTAAGTGAACTAGCGAGACTACAAATAACTTATTGTCCGAGGTTGGGGTTGGCAGTGCAATCGGAAGCGGAGGGGAGTGAGTTGCCTGCGCGATTTCGCACCGCAGCTGAAATGCGTAGTACAGCTAGAAGTTAGGGCACCGTCCTGCTCCTGCTCAAGGTTCTCTCCCGCGCGGCCGACGAAGCGCCAAGCAGCGTCGACAGCTATCAATGGCAGCCTATTGTTCGGTTTTTCTCTTTTCCCCACTCGCACACTAGGCCTTCAGCCATTAGACTACGCGGCAACTGACAAGCTTCCGTCTGCTGAAAATCTTGGAAAATCCTTGGGATGACTTGATCCAGAGAATGGTCTCTCTGTTCATGTTGAACAACCCTGACTGATTGTCGATGGACTCTGGGGAACCACCCCGATCGAAATAAATTAAACCTCCTCCGATCTGATCTCATCCTCCCCCTCTCCCCTCCTCCACTCTTTCTCTCGTTGATGAATTCCTGCAAATGCACGGATGACTTCTGTCGGTGTGTCAGGGGGGAGAGGATGATTCACCAACCAGTGCCACGTTCGACAGACTTCTGTTGGGCCCACTTGGTGCCTGGCAGGCCACGCCATCCACTTGAGCCAATCTGGTTAAGCAATGAGGCCAGACCAGATGAGACCAGTCAATAGGAGAATCCATGCAATGGATGGGGCCTGAAGTCCCAAACATGTTCGCTGCCCCCCCCTCCTTCTCCTCGCTGGGAGGGGGGCGCTACATTGGGCCCGCGCGCCTTACACTGTGTACTGGAAGCCTGTCATACTTCTTTTATAAGTCCTGCTGGCTCTGCTGCTCCTTCCTTTTACTTCTTTCCTTCCTTCTCTTTCTCTCCTTTCGTCGAGTCTTCTGCTCCCCCTACACTTTCGCCGTTGTTCATTCCCTTCTCTCCTTCGGGATTGTCACTCTTTTTTCTCTGGCTGCTATCAGTCAGAAGTCATTCCTTGAAACCCCCTCAGCTCAGCTAACCAGCCACAATTCGATCGTATCGTCCGATCGTCCTTCCTTTTTTTTTCCTCAACTCACGTCATTTGAAAAATCGTCTGAGTCGATATTGACGTCCTGTCTCTACTTTATCCAACCATGTTGTTCTCCAACTACATCCGCGCCGCCGCCCTCTTCGCGGCCATGGCCTCGGCCATTCCCATCGCCATGCCCCCGACGGCCACCGAGGTGCAGGTCGAGACGGAGACGCAGGTGGTGACCGAAGTCCTTGTGGCTGGTTCCCACGGCTCGCACACCACCACCACCACCGTCAAGCCCACCACCACGGCGCATCACACCTCGACCTTCGCCTCCACCCACGTCTCGGCCACTCCCTCCGCCTCCGCCGTCGCCTCCTCGACCACCAGCAGCAGCAGCAGCAGCGCGACAGGCGGCCGTGTCGAGATCGTCAACAACCTGAACCACACCATCTACGCCTGGTCCGTCTCCAACACGCAGGGCGAGATGCAGACCCTCGTCCCCGCCGGCGGCACCTTCACCGAGAGCTGGCGCACCAACCCGGACGGCGGCGGTATCTCCATTAAGCTGTCGTCGACCACGGAAGTGAGCAAGGTGCTGCAGTTCGAGTACACCGCCGAGAGCGAGACCGTCTGGTGGGACCTGTCCTGCATCAACATGGAGAAGAACTCGTGGTTCACCGAATACGGCTTCTCCGCCGTCCCCAGCGTCGAGTCGTGCCCGTCGGCCAAGTGCGCCGCCGGCGATAGCGACTGCTCCGAGGCGTACCAGAACCCCGACGATGTCGACACCCTCAGCTGTTCGTCGGACAGTGTGATCAAGCTGGTTCTGGGCTGACCGCTGCTCGAAGACAAACAGTTCCATTGAGACTCGCCTGTCTCGTTTCTTCTCTTTCTTCACGCAATGACATATGCCACTCGACGTTTTTATCCTTTCTTTTCCTGTTGACTCTCGCGGGAACGGTCCTTCGAACCTGCGAGTGTCTGCCGTTCAGTGCTTTAGTTTTATACCTTTCAATCAATTCGTATACATAGGTGTGTTCTTATCTACCTTTATCGTTGCCTCCTTGGGCCTCCATTCATTGATGACGTGACGCTGGACGCATGGTCATCTCATTTGTACTTTATCTCACTATAATCGCCGATTTTGCGTCGGTCGCACGGCCTTCGCTGGGAGCATGTCAGATCGCATTAATTTAGACGTACTTATTGGAACTGCCTCAAACCCATGCTTCGGTAGTGAGCTGTAGGTGTCGAGCTTCGGCGGCAGAAGTGGGATTGCCGACCATTAACACCGGACAGCGACTGGCTCAATAAGTCCGGTGTTCGAATCGAACCCCCTTCTTCAAACAAGCCGACTCAATTTGACTGAAGTAGATATGTTTTCTAGATTTTCTGCTTGTACCCTCGACCTGTTTGAGGCATCCTTTCCCTTCACCCACGAACTGCCCCAGCACGCTATCAAAGCCCAGTCCTTCTTGGTCGGCATATTGACAATCCATGATGTTTAAGGTTTCTGATTTGGGAGGAAACTCTTGAACTATCCAGGAGGGGTCATCTTCATGCAAGCAAGGATCGTAGTAACGAAGTTCGCAGTGGAGGCAGTTCTCGCTAACCGTAAGCTCTCTGAGGGCGGGAAATTCCCCATGAGGGGCACAAGGATGGACGTCCTCCACCGGCTCTTTGCACAGATCTCAAGACAGATCCCAATCGGTCCACTCCGGGAAACTCGTCTCGATCCCCAGGCTTTCTAGCGTGTCCCGGTGCTGGGGGAGACCATCCCAGAGGCCGTCGACGAGATCCCCGTGTGGCATACGAATCTGGCTGAAGTGAACATTCAACTGCTTCAGCTTTCTCGGCTGCTGCAGAATAGTTGCAATGTCCGATCCTGTCACCGTGGTTTCTGGCACATGCCTATCGTGATGCTTAGTTCTTGTCTGGGAGACCGACCCCTCCCGGTCCAACAAAGGTAATTGGCCATAGAAGCCCCGATGCCATCAATAGTCAGGTCCTCGAGCGCTGGAAGACGCAAGACGTCCATGACGTCCTTCACCCAAAAGAGCTCTGCCGAAGGATAATCACCTAGATGATTGACAAGTCGGGGTTTACGGAGATCAGGAAGGCTTTGAAAGGACTTTTGTTCCGCGGGTCCACCGCCGCGTGCAGCAGATCTTGGAGGTAAGGGAGATCATCTTGTAACTCCAATGAGGCTTTCGTGAACGTTCCGCGCCCTGGTGAGGATGATCGGTATCAGCACCCGTGCATCGTAGTAATGAGTCGCCCTATTCCAGCGGAATTCCGAGGCCAGCCTCCACAGCTAGGCGGTTGAAGTGGTCTGTGTGTAGTTCGACTTCGGACCGGTGTATCAGATGGGTGCCGACCGCATTCAACGACAGTTCCCTCACCTGATCCCCTCGGTCCGTGTCGGCGACACCGTACAGAAATTGTGCCAAATATATAGCTTCCCGCGTGGACGATCCGTAGAAGTGCTGAAAGTACAATTGATGACAAGCCGTTACCTGTCATGCACAACTGACTTGGCAGCAGTTTCTCAACTCAGCCTCCGTACACGTAGCGAACTGCAGGATGCGCTGGAAGACTCAGGAGGAAGGGAGGCCGGGCCACGCGTTTTAAATGCTTGACAAGGCGCCCGTGAGGTAATTTCATTGTACTGGCGGAGCCGGATACATCCGACGCTGATTCGATGTTGGCGGGCATGACGCACTCTCGAGAGGGAAGTTGACAGTAAAACTGGAACCGTGGACACAAATCACATCGATATCGACAAGAGTGACAGATGGGGACGTCACGAGGTCCTGTGTTTCTCCAGTAGTACCTTCTCTATGGACCACACGGCAAAGGCAGCTTGCGGTGCAGCCTGGCCACGATCTCCGCATAGTCAGGCTCCTGTTCAGCAGTGAGTAGTCCATGACGAATCAGAAAGTCCAGCATGACAGCACCACTGCTAGGTTTAAACCGCCCATCCAGCAGCGCCTGTTTCACCGACTCCACCCCCATGCGATGAAACTGCCAGATATCCTGATCCACCGGTCGCAAAACCTCCTCCTCCCCCATCTCCATATCATACACGAAGAGCACCCCCGGATTGATGAGTCCTACCGGTCCCGAGGCGCGTACATCACTAACATTCAGCCAGGTCACGGTCCCCGCCGCGCGAGCGTCCGACTGCACCCGGGCCGCCGTCATGCCCGCTTCTTCCTCGGCCTCGCGGACCAGACACTGCCACGGCGTCTCTCCGATAGCCATCCCGCCCGCGACCGCGTTATCCAGGAGTCCCGGGTAGGTCTTCTTGTTGGGATTGCGCTGCGGGATCCAGAACTGGTACCCTGTGACCGTACGCGAGTAGACCGTCATGTGCACCCCCTGCCCGATGATCCCCCACATGGAGAACTCGCTGCGATCGATGGCGACCGGGAACCGAGCCCCCACGATGGGAAACATCTCCCCGCGGGTGCGACCGAGCTCGGGGAAGACCCCGAATTCGCGGGCGCGGTTCATCTGGTGCGCCAGGACCCGGGTGCACTGGGCCTGCCAGTCCGGCCCCGCGGGACGGCGCAGGCGGACTTGCTTCTCCGGCTCGGGTATGATGTCGAAGTCAGGCGTCCAGGGCATGGCGTGGACGATGTCGTCGGTCAGGAGTCCGTGGGGTCGGTCATCGTCGGGGAGGTAGAACTTCCACAGCGTGCTTGTGCGGTTATCGTAGACGGGGTCTTCCGGGTAGGGAAAGCTAGCATGGATGTAAGTAAGTGGTGATAGATGTAAGAGGACAACAAAGCGCTCACTTGTCGCAATCTTGAACGACTTGGAGGAAGTTGTCCATCGGCTTGGACATTGTGTTGTGCTGTGTTGTGTGTTGTGTGCTGTGTGTTGTGTTGTAAGATGAGGGAGGTGGAAACCCGAAAGAGGAAAACAGCAGATAAGATAAGCTGGAGAAACCCTTTTCCATTCCGGCAATCAACTGCGGCAGCAGCTGTCGACAACCAACTTGGAAGAATGTTTTTATATGATGTTAGACAGGATTGGTTTTTGTAGTTTTGTGTAAGTTGTTTATGTATGGAGCTCCGAGGTGCGAGTCAGCCAACGAAGGGTGGATTAGTGTATATGTGTATATGTATACCCTATCCGAGGTTTCACAGATTGCAGAATACATATATTTCCAAGCTTGTTTCCACGCGTGGTTAGGATCGGACAAAGGATCCGCATTGCATAAAAATTTTCTGGATCAAGTCAAAACAATATCCCATCGGAACAAGAACTAGCTAGGCCACTAAAAAGAGGGAGAAAGCAAATTAGCAAGATTCAGAATCTTGATAGTGCAGGTCAAGACCATTGAGGAGATGCGCCGTCTTCTCTGCGCAAAAAAGCACTAGCCCTCAAGCTGCCTAGCGTATGCTTACTCAGCTTGACAAACTAACTTAACCACATCGAGCAAAGCTCAGCTAGGGTTCAGTCTAGGCTGAAACCGGTTAGAGCCCATGCAGGCACTAGTTACCTCCTTGGCTGCTCCTTTGCTGCTGACTGCTGGGAAGGATTCAAAGGAGTACTGACTACTGTTTCTCACCACTGCTCAAACATCAGACTTGCTTCCTTGAAGCGACATCGATCCGATCTTGAAAAGCACTTATCTTTATAATCATATTCAGATCAAAAGATTTGAGCTCAAGGAAGTACTCTCCATCAAGCACCGCGGAACTCAACCGAGAAGTGGGTCTCCCACAACTCCTTTTTGGCTTTTTGTCTGAGTATGCCAATTCTACCCCAAACACCTCATCTAAGACAGTATGGCCGAGTGGTCTAAGGCGATAGACTAGAAATCTATTCTCTTCGGAGGCGTCGGTTCAAATCCGACTGCTGTCGTCTTTTTGCTTCGGGGCTCTCTGCCCCTGTCTATTTTGCAAACTCGACTCAGTGGCGGCAATGAAGTACTTTCCGTGGCATGCGGACATGCACAAGGTTGTTGCCACGCGAGATACATCTCCTGCTCTCTGGAATTCGTGTTCTCTGCTATCTATCAACTACTAGGCTCACTTCAGATCAAATCCCGATAGTAAGGGCAGGAAAGGTCGGTGCATTCAACCTAGTACCATATCAGACAATGGATATCTTGTATCCTAGCAACCACATTAGACACATCTATGGGTCCATTTCACTTCCGCTTAGACAGTTCGAGCAATGCTGTGGAACTCTTGACTTCGTTGTGCGAAAAGCAGATTCCCATGAATTTGACCATCTCCGCAGCTAATGACGTCGTGAGCAAAATGTCTCGTACCCTGGACTGGCCTGGATCTTACCTGACATTCTCCGGGCCGTGGTGTCATTTTCATCCACGCCATTCATGCGTGTATAATCCAGGACGAGATCGACACGGGACCGACGGGCTTCCTCATACAATGCCAGACGGGCCGGAATGTCTTCCGTGCGAGTGCCGGCGGGTAGCAAGACCGCGAGGGAAACTGCATCCTCGATGGCCATGGCGCCACCCTGACCCATATCTGCTTGATTGTTAGCTTACTGTGGCTGTTCGTCTGGGGAGAGTCTCTGTCACGCACAAGGTTGAAAGGGATGGGCAGCATCTCCCAGCAATGCTGACCGACCTCTCACCCAAGTCGGCAGGGTCTTCATGTCGAAGAGCTCCCAGACTTTGAGGTTATCGTCGGCCCCATCGACGAGTTCCTTGACCGCGGGTCCAAAGCTGGAGAACCCGGACGCAAGTGCATCTTTGCTTCCGACCGCTTGCCAGCCTACTTGCCCAGTCAGAATTTTGGATTGGAATCGAGTGTGGTGCTTACCTTCGCCAAGCCCACCCGCCTCGGCCGTAGGGAGGAACGCGCAGAGATTGAACACTTTGTTGTTAGAGCAGGGATACGCGACCAAGCGTCGATCATCCCTTGCCCATTCGATAAAGACGCCAGGCTCCTGGACAATGTCTTTGGTCGCGGTCAATTGGCGCAAGTCATCGGTGGACAGCAGCCAACGGAAGCAGGATTTGCCCGCCGGGAATGGAGCAGGTGGCTGTTGTCCTATCTCGTGGCGGACGATGGACTATCGCGCGGGTTAAAGTGTCTTCCTTTCGTGATTCAACTTTACTCGGAATACGTACGTGAAGACCATCGGCCCCAAGTAGCAAATCGCCCTCAAATCGTGCTCCATTGTCAAGTGTCACCGAAGGGCGCTCACTGTCCACGTCAATGCCGACAATCTTACAGCCCATGTGCAGAGTGGCTGTCTGCATGGCTCGCTGCTTGAGATAATTGTGTAGGTCGACTCGGTGCACGAGGTACCATTCCTGAAGACTCAGCACCTTATACTCAAGTGACGATACTGGCCAACTCACTGCTTGCCACATGTGTCGAATGCCATCGAACTCCTTCTTATACTTCAGATTGCCTAGGTGATCATACCGATGAATCTAATCGAACAACTCAGTCTTCATTCCGCTGTGCCACAGCATAAAGCAAGCATCGGATGGCAAGTTCCAAACCTGTTGCAAGAGCGTGCCTCCAAAGTCTCTGGGGTCGATGTTCAACCAATTGAGCAAGGCAGTACAGTTGGGCGGCACATGGATCGCAGCGCCAGCCTCGCGCGAGAACTTGGATTTTTCCACAATCTGAAACGCTCAGCACATACACCCTATGAGATCTCGACATTGTCATCAAGATATACACACCACAACATGATGCCCTTGTTTGCCCAGTGCTATGGCTGCAGTCAGGCCTGCAATCCCGGCCCCAACGATCAACACCTGCAACGGTCGGGGTTCTTGGCTCGTGACGGTCATTGTGATCTGTTGTATTGTAAGCCGAGGGCTGATCTAAGCTCGCTTGGCTGCCTCCTCTCGTGTCGACTTCCAAGGACATTTTAACCATGCATAGGTGAAGCGACCATTCCTCTCTCGGAGACTCGGACTCGGGATATTGCCTCGGAGATAAGACGGGATCCGACGGATCAGAGTGGGCTCATACAAGTACTGATTATGAGTAGTAGTCTATCCGCAAGGGTCGCTAGAATATGTCGATCATTTTCCGGTGTTCCAGTGTGGGTTGGTCCAGGTTCAATGGGATTGTTATTTGGGCTTAGAAGGGAGAATGCGCCGGGGGCTGGACGGGGCGATTCGACGTGCAAGATGACCCTCGCCAGGGTCCTTTTCTACCTATTCACCACACCGGTGAAGCCTACAAAATCCCTCGGTTTAGCATACTATCCAACTACTATAAAGTGCATACTGACAGTCGAGTTAGAGTATATGGCTATCATGATGGTTGCTTCCTTCCGGGCCGGTCCGCCCGGAACGGTAAGACGAAAAAGGGGGAGATTATTTATCCTTCCCCTTCGTTGGCCCGCTCAATCTCCAATCTGTATCTGTCCTTACGGACTGATTTGACAGCAAGGAGAGCAAGCCCTCCATGTTGCATATCCTACATTCGCACTGCTACGATTTGTCGGGCAGAAGTATAAGTCGAGGCCCACGCTTGCAGTGTTCCAATATTCGTCCGTCTAGCTTTTCCAATACTTGGCCCACTTGCTCTGCCCCTTGACCACATTCACAAACTCCCGCGCAATGATGCGATCCGTCTGCTCAGACGGATGGAGGTCGTTCCACCACATATAGCTGTCCCGGACCGCACTTGTGCTGCAGGCGGAGCCACACCGATAGATCGAGCTGGTGACGTTGAGCGGCGCAGTGCCGTTCAGGTACTGGGACGGGTTCTCCCAGATATCCGTCGTCTGCGTGATATGTCAGCCTGCCTCACTCACTTCCAAAACTCGGCCATCCTTACCAAAGCATGCGTGTCATAGAGCGCAAAGCTACTCTGCGGATACCGCTGGGCGATTTGCACCTCGTACGGCGTCTGATAGTTGAACACCGCGTTCACCAGCGTCGAGTACTGGCGCATCTTCTCGCTCGACTGCGTGATGTTCGGGTCGTACGTGGACTTGTCCGTCCAGTACTCCCCCGTGGGGAGGCCCCCGTTCTGCGGGGTGGCGTATTCCGGAGCCAGCTCCAGCGCGATGAGATTCATCAGCACGAAGTTGCGGGCGCCGGCAGCGTGCAGTCGGTCGAGCTGGGTATACACGCAGTCGGTGAAGTAGGTCAGGGCCATACCGGCGGGCTGCTCCTCAGTGAGAAAGCTGCCGGGGCCCAAGTCGTTGGTGCCAATCCAGATTGCGTAGACTGTCTCGGCGGGTCGGTTGATGAGAGCGGTCTGGCCGGTGGTCTTGTTGACATACTCATTGTCGGCGAGGAACTTGGGTAGCTGGTCTTGTTTCACCCCGTTGCGCGAGGTGTCGGCCTCGACGGAGTCGCAGACCGCGCCTGCCACGGCGTAGTCGTAGAGGTTGATCCCCGTGTACTGTTGGACGTAACTCGGCCATGCGCGGCCTCCGTCCCATTCGTCGGTTGACTGTTTGTGGTACTGATGGTGAGTGGTTGTCTCTGGGCTGCGGTGGTTGTGAAGAAGCCAAATTCATACCTGCGCTGCCACCGGTGGGGTGTACGAATAGACGCCGTCGTCGGTGTAGCTGTCACCGAAGATCACTAGCGAAGAGAACTTCTTCAACAGGGCCTGTGATCGCCGCGACGGCGCGCAGACTGCAGGGCTGGTGATCAGGACCAGAATGAGCACCCCAAGCGCAGACTTCATCGTGATGGACAGGTGTCAGCGTTTTGAATGTGAGATTTTCTGAGGAACCATGTCTCATGGTAGACAGGGTATCCCCCGGTAGTATTTCAACTGAGAAAAGCCCGCAACAGCACTTTCCCCGAGCATTGATGCGGGGAGATTCATAACTCTTGGTTTCTATGGTTGGTGGAGATTCTCGTGAGGCGGTCCAACACTCATGCAGGGGACTTAGTGAGCAGGTTCAAATAGGCTGATTGAGAGAGAGAGACTGGCATGATGTCAGGGCAGAACTCCTCCTTGCGTACAGGCCGTGCCCTAACGAGGGTCTTCAAATTGCGGGGTAATTGGATTTAGCCGGACCACCGAATATAGTACCCAGTCCGGTCAACCTGAAGCATCTTGCAGCATGTCTCCAGCAATTCGCAATTGGTGGGATTTCCCTTTGCATGTGTCTCGCTTGCCAGGAGATTGTAACATGATGCAATGCAGCAATTCCAATGGTCGAAAAGCAGAGGTTCTCCCAAGTCTACTGCAACACTGTCACCGCAATGACTGCCAGCATCAAGATAACATAGCCCATCATGCTCAGAGTTGCCCTTCTCCACTTCACTCTTCACATCATACACGCAGTGGTGGCCTGGCAGGTCCCCGCCGAGTACGCTATTACGCCCTCACCGGACGGCCGATTCCTGCAGCAGTCCAACGGCAAGCCATTCTTCTGGCAGGCCGACACCGCGTGGCTGCTATTCCACCGGCTCAACCACAGCGAGGCGGAGACCTACCTGTCCGACCGCGCACGCAAGGGATTCACGGTCGTTCTCGCTGTCGGCTTCACCCAGGAAGGGATCACCAATCCCAACCGCAACGGGGACCTAACGTTCATCGACGAAGATGTGACCCGGCCGAATGAGGCGTACTGGGCCTATATCGACTCAATCGTCGCACTGGCTTGGAGTAAAGGCATCCGGATCTGTCTGGTGCCCGCGTGGGGCAAGTTCGTGCATGGAAGCGACAACTCCGCCAGCGTCCTCAATTCAACGACGGCCTCCCCCTTCGGCCACTTCATTGGCCAACGGTACCCCTACCTTCCCAAGACCCTCGTGGCCGACACCAACCCCTACTGGCAGAACAAGACCGCTGTCAAGGCAGACTACCTCCGAGGAGGAGTCTCCCCGACCCATGAAGTGGTGGACTGGTCGCCTGTCTACGATGCATTGGCCGAGGGAATCGTGGCCGGCGAGAGACAAGCCATTAAATCGGCATCATCACCATCCTCAGCAGCAGACAAGTGGCAACCCCTGATGACCATCCACCCCACCAACCAATGGTTCACAGGCGGTCCCATCGCCCTGGCGCACGCCTTTTTCGGGAACCGCAGCTGGCTCACGCTGGACACCAGCCAGTCCGGCCACACGGACTACGCGCCCAACCCTCCGATCCCGTGGTGGAACTGTCGACGGGGCTGGGAGCCTGTCGAGCGCATGTACGTGGGGGGAAACCCCTCCCAGCAGCAACCTGGCAGCAAACCGCGACCGGTCCTCGACAACGAGGCGCACTACGAGCACCGGTACAATGACGGGAACCCGGACTCGTTCTACTGGAATGCCAGCGACGTGCGTATCGGGAGCTGGCAGGCGGTTAGTCAGCCTACCCCATGCTTCCTGTCCCGTCCCTAGTTCCTGTGACTGTTAGTGTACTTGTAGTCTACTTCTAAGATACTGACTACGGGACAGGTCTTCTCCGGTGCCGCAGGCCTAACCTACGGTGCCAACGCCGTGCAACAAATCGCCATCCCCGGATTATACGCCTCGGATGGCAGTGGACCAGGCGATGACTGGGAGCAGGACCTCGTGCTCCCGGGGTCCAGTCAGATGCAGTGGATCCAGAAGGTGGTGATAGATCGGGGCCAGGACAGCTATTTCCGACGCGTGCCGGCGCAGGATCTGCTGGTCGGGGAGGTGGGAGCGGATGATGCCAGGGTCACCGCAACCAGAGATCGTGGCGGAGATTGGATCCTGGTGTATACGCCCACGGGCCAGGAGTTCCAGGTTAATACCGGGGGGTTGGGCTCGTGTCAAGTGCGCGCGAGTTGGTTTGATCCGTTGGATGAGACGTATACCTCGTTGGAGTACGCACAGTGCGGACAGGGTTCGGTGCGAACGTTCACGCCGCCGGTTGGACAGGGGCATGAGGATTGGGTTCTGGTGTTGGAGGTGGTTTGATTGCGATGATGATTTTAGGTGGTGCTTGATGAGCCTCTCGAAGTGCAGAGGCATGTCTGGTATCTGTCAAGCATGCTACTGGATGGCGGAAGATATATCGTAAATATAAAGCGTCCACTTCTTGTCTCATTGTCTGCCAATGCAATATATAACTATACTGCATACTTGGGGACCCCATAGAGCGCGCACAGAAGCACTGGCCCTTGTACCGTACTCCGACCAGCAACTCCTCATTTAGAACCAATAGTACCTGGACCATTGACCCAACTATTGCAGGGATAATCCACGCGGCCGATTGCGGAGGGTAAACCTTGGGTGGTAAACTGGTGGTTCTCGCCACTGCACATTCACTGTCCAAAACTCGAACCTCGGTTTGGATGCTGACAAACCACGGATTGAGCAAGAAAAGCCTGACTGCTGAGTCATTCTGCCGCGCAGCTTTCGTCGACCGCCTTCTGTACCCACTCTTCCTCGGTGCGGTGGGGTCCGATTGGCTTGCGCTGTGGCGTGTGTGGCGCATCTTTGCTCCAGGGGGCAAAACCTTGGAAATGAGGGGGTCTATGAATAGCCTGCTAAGACATGTCTCTGAGATGACCTCAATAGCACCGTTCAAGGTTTGTCGGCCCCGTCTGGCTTACGAAGAACTGCCTGCCAGTTTGAATATTGAGTAAGCTATCGGGTTGCTAGGGTTAATGCACCTGTGTGTCTACGGAGTACTGCGTATAGCCTCGGTGGCTATAACCACAAGATTATGTACTGTAACATTCAGCATGTATAAACAAACCAATGCCCTCGAATAGAGCCCCGAGGTCGAGCAGAGATTCCTGCAATCTAAGCACCGCCTCGACACGGCAGCCGCTCCGTCGCCCGACATGCCCGGCGTGCACGTGATCCCCCCGGGTCCATGCATCTCCCCTCCCCTGATCTAGTGTCAATAGTGGCCGACCATTGTTCATCTACCGATGCTAATAATATGCGTTGAAGATGGTGGTCTAGATGGGTGGTAGTACGGAGGGGGACTTTATTTAGCACAGGCGACGATGCGATGCAACAACTGTACTGCTCACCACGCGACGACGATCAAGACGAACAAGAGGAAAAAGATGCACGACTCGACCGTCAGATTATTCTACGATTGACGTCAGTCATGAGGCAACCCGGCCGACTTGCCTTGGACTCCTCTTGAGGCTGGACGAGTAAGTTATGTGTAAGTCAGGGGAGTGATCGATCATCGGAGCGGGTAAGACGCCTGCCAGCTGGAGGTAAAGATCGCCGGTGGTGGGCAAGCCTCCGTGCGTTGTTGGCGTTCCAGAATTAGACCCAGCGAAATTGGACGGTACCTGCAGGCAGGAAGGTTGTGCTGACGGGGGGTTTGATGACTTGTACTCGAGTGACTAGTCAGGGGAAACGAAGTGACAGGAGAGATGTGCGACCGGGAGATGTACAGTACAGTAGTAAAAAAAGATTCGAGAACACAGTGAAGAACCCCTGGAGAATGGACCAGACCAGATCCTTTGGTGCAATCATGAATTAATTAATTAATTGAATTAAAATTAATCTTCAATTGATCAGGGGCAGACGAGACAGACAGCCAGAAAAAGAGGGAGAGCAAAGAGAGAGCGAAGAGAGAGACATGGATGGACAGCAGGAGGGTCGTCATCTCCGGACCACTGCACCAAGCAGCCAACCCTCATTTGCGGCTGTGGCTCCACGGGGAAGACTTGTCACTCAGTCTTGGGAGGGACTGATTATTGGATAGGCAGATCCACTGAGATCCACCGGCAATGAAGATTCCAGGGCCAACAGGCACAATTAATCCCTCATTGGGTGCGCAATGTGCTATTCTCAGTGGTGTGTGGCCCCGTTGGAGCGGGACTAGGGCTGTTAGGCCTTTCACTTGTTGCCGGTCTTACTGAGGGCTCTGTTCTAGACCCAAGCAATTCATTCACATTCACCCACCCACGGGCACTGCTTTCTCCCGCTCTTTGTCGTTGCCGTTGGCCCTTTTATCTGTCTGGCCCTGCCCTTCTTTTGCAACTTTCTCCATCTCTCCATCTCTCCATCCCCCATCCTCTTCCCCTCCCTCTGTCTCTCCCTATATCATTCTTTGAACGTGGACTTGTCATTCTTTTCCAACTCCCGTTCATTTGCATTCACTCACTCTTTACGACTTTAACTCACCTTCGTCAATCTCTATCACACCACCATCACCATGCACTACAACACTTTGGCTGCCATGGCCCTTGCGGCCTCTACTGCCGAGGCTGTCTCCCAGGGTTTCAACTACGGCAACAAGAAGGCCGATGAGAGCTCCATGTTCCAGGCCGACTTCGAGGCCTCCTTCAAGGCCGCGAAGGGTCTGGTTGGCACTGACGGTGGCTTCACCAGCGCTCGTCTCTACACCATGATCGTAGGTATACTTCTGCTGCACTTGAAAGGGACCACCAGACTAACCCCACTTCCCCCCCACAGCAAGCCTACAGCACCAACACCCCCATCGAGGCCATCCCCGCTGCCATCGCTCAGGACACCTCCCTCCTGCTCGGTCTGTGGACCTCCGGTGGTGGCATGGCCAACGAGCTCGCTGCCCTTAAGTCCGCCATCTCCGAGTACGGTGAGGACTTCACCAAGCTCGTTGTCGGTATCTCCGTCGGCAGTGAGGATCTCTACCGCAACTCCGTCGAGGGTGTTGAGGCCTCTGCCGGTGTCGGTGTCAACCCCGACGAGCTCGTCGAGTACATCCAGCAGGTCCGTGACCTGATCGCCGGCACCGGACTGGCTGATGTTCCCATCGGCCACGTCGACACCTGGGACTCCTGGACCAACACCTCCAACTCGGCTGTCATTGAGGCCGTCGACTGGCTCGGTTTCGATGGCTACCCCTTCTGGCAGTCGACCTTTGAGAACGACATCAGCAACGCCAAGCAGCTCTTCCTCGAATCGTGGGAGAAGACCAAGGCCGTCGCCGGCAGCAAGGAGGTCTGGATGACCGAGACCGGATGGCCCGTCAGCGGTGACTCTGAGGGTGATGCGGTCGCCAGCGCTGCCAACGCCAAGATCTACTGGGATGAGGTTGGTTGCCCTCTGTTCGGCAACACCAACACCTGGTGGTACATCCTCCAGGACACCGACGGTGCCACCCCCAACCCTAGCTTCGGCGTTGTCGGTAGCACCCTGAGCACCACTCCTCTGTACGACCTGTCTTGCAAGAACTCTACTTCTTCCGCCACCTCCACTGCTTCTTCGTCTTCTGCCTCTGCCACCGGTTTCTCTGGTAAGACTACTGGATCTTCCAGCTCCGGCTCTTCCGCCTCTGGCTCCGGCTCTTCTGGCTCCAGCTCTGGCGCTTCTGCCTCCGGCTCCGGCTCTTCTGGCTCCAGCTCTGGCGCTTCTGCTTCCGGCTCTGGCTCTGGCTCTGGCTCTGGCTCCGGTTCCGGCTCTGGCTCCGGTTCCGGCTCCGGCTCCGTCTCTGGCAGCTGGGGTGGCCGCAACGGCACCTGGGGCAGCCACGGCAACGGCACTTACCCCGGCTTCCGCCCCTCCGCCAGCTCCGGTCTGACCCCCTCCGCCAGCGCTGCTGCTGGTAGCTCCGGCTCCTCCGGTTCCAGCTCCAGCTCCGGCTCCAGCTCCGGCTCCAGCACCGGCACCTCCGCTGCCGCCGCCTCTTCCTCCGGCCTCTTCACCGGTGGCTCCGGCCGTGTCCTCCCCGGCTCTCTCCTCGGTGCCGTCGTCGGCATCCTCGCCCTGGCTGTCTTGTGAATTTAGCTCCGCGATGAAGGAAATGAGGGGGTTGTTCGCCGCAGTATAGACCGTTTTTCTCTTCGTGTACACTTTTAGGTCGTTCGTTTAATTCAATGATGCCGGTTGTATGTCGACTGTCTCAAGTATAGTACAATCCACGCAGGAATTGATCATCAAGCTTTGTTTGGCTGAATCACTAGTAAAAGATATGCCTCTAGCTGTACTATGAGTCTTCACACAGCTCTACTTACAGATACAGACACCACCGAAGCCGAATCACGACTCCGTCTTCTTCCCCTTCAGACTCCCCTGTAAACAGCCCACCACATCCTCCACCGTCTTCCCGCGCCGTCTCAACTCCCCGGCCTTCTGCTTCTCCAGCCCCAGAACCGGATCGTCGGCAACCGTCTGATATACCTCCGCGATTCCATTATACCTGTCGCGGTCAGCACACCTACCCCTTTGCCTCCAACACACAAGAAGGGGAAACATAACATACACATCCGGCCCAAACCCGGCCCCCTCCTCCATCGTCCGCCCGATCTCCCGCATCTCCTCCACCCACCGATACGCCTTGGAGGGCATCCCCACCACCCCGCGCTCCGCCATCCCCAGCGCCGCAGGCTTATACTCACCAAGCAGCCCCCGCAACTCGGACAGCACCCCGAACCCCTCGGCGGCGGTGAAGGACTCGATCGCCAGCGCGGTGAACCCCTTCGTCAGGGCGGCGAAGCACATCTTCAGCGCGGCGGCGGTGCCGATCTCGGCGGAGACGTGTCGCATGTTCAGGACGGTGGCGAGCGGGGCGTCCGGGAGGGGATCAGGGCCGGAGACTACTAGGGCGGGTTTTTTCCACTCTCCTTCTTTCAGATCCTCGGTTTCGGGCTCGTGGGTGCCACCATTGGCATGGTCATGGTGATGGTTATGGTGATGGTGTGGATGCTTGGTGAAATGCGGCGGGGATCCGATGATTCCCCCCGACAAAAAGCGGAGATCGTCCGGTCGGGCGGTGGTGCTGAAGAGCTGGGCTAATTCCCGGGCCGTGGCGGGGGATACGGCGTTGAGGTCGAGGATGTACAAGGGGCTGTCGCGGACGAGGTGTCGCGCTGTTGCGGCGGCGATGATGCGCTCGGCGGTGGGGAGGGCTTCGGCGGGCGGGACGATGGAGAGGAGCACGTCGCTTTCGTCGATGAGGTTCTGGAGGGAGGGCCGGAGTTCGATGTCGGCTAGCCACGCGCGGTGTTGGGTGGATTCACTGTGTTTTGGGAGGTGAGGTGAGATGCTGATCGGGGGGCAAGGGGCGGGGGAGGGTTCTGTTTATGGACTGTACTCTACCTCCGGTCGGCGGCGTAGGTTAGTACGCGGTAGTTGTGGGCGCGGAGGAGCTGGGCGATGCCAAAGCCCATTTCTCCGATGGAGAGGATGCCGATTGCTTCGAAGGGCATGGTTGGTTGGTTTGTTGGTGGATGGAGAGGGTGAGGTTGAGGTGATGCTGAAGGTGAGATTGGAGGTGAGATGAAGCGGGGATGGTGGGGGGAATGGAGGGGCTGTCAGGACTGGAGAGATGTGAATGTGATAATGTGATTGCGAATGTGCTCACAGAAGGATTACAGGATCAGGATTGGACTGGAATGACATGGGTTCGTCCTAGAACTACAGTGGCTTATATACTCCGGTCTGTCTGTATATTCTTCTCTCTAGATATCTGCTCAAGGTGGAAGCAGGTCCAAGATAGTCAGACAACTCTTCGTCATCGTCACCGAGAGGTGGAATGGGCTGACACTCCCACGTACCTACTACATACATTGTACTGATTGTACTGTATCATGATGTTCCCTCGGCCATCGGCCTGCTTCCTCCCCGGTCGGCATCGGCTCACTCTGCCACGGTCGGGTTTGCCTGTTGCATGACCGATCTCCGTTTCCTGACCCGGTCATGGTCAGTTCGATTGTTCGGACCGGATTCCTCGTCCGAGAGATAATAGACTGCGTAGATTGCCGATGGGATGGTGTTAAAGGTCGAGTTAGGGCAATTGAGTCGGGCCGACGGGAGAAGTGGAAGTATGTGTACTAGGTAGCATTAAGCGCTGCTGCAACTTACATAGTATACAGTACATAACTTACTACTTATGTAGGTCCAGCCACCCCACGCCCAATTTGATACGATGTTTAATGTTCAGTGCCCTTCTGTGGACACTAACTTATCGTTCACAGTCTCGCACACTAAGTACCGAGTATGAAGGTAAGCCAAAGTCCCTGGATCGTCGGTCCCTTTTTGAGCGAGTCGACGATCCTCAAGCTGCCTTTGCTGCCTCTGCTGCCTCGCTCTGTCGATCGGGAGATCATTGCACGGCCTAGCTGTGGGTTCCAACCTGGTGTGTCTCTTGCTTACCTGCGGTGTCTGACCGACTGACCCTCGAGCAGTAACTTGTGCATTCCTTTACAGGCAGGGTGTACACCAGTCCCTTCAGGCATCTATCTTTATGCCCAAAGCTACCACCACATCCCGTTATCAACTGCACTCTTCCTTTGACCCACGGGGACTGCAGTGGCAACCGCTTATCGACCAATGCCTCTGTTCAGGAAACCAGTTTCCGATGGGTCCAGCCCTTGGACTGATTTAAAGTCTCGTGTGTCCCAGGGCCCGTGGAGCCAACCGTGGGTGGAGGGATCCACCGGGTCTGGCGACGCGCAAACCACCGCAAGGGATTGATGCTTAGCTCTGCAAATTTCGAACCGTTAGCGTCAGGGTGGCCACCATCAAAAAAGAATGAGCAATCCAGCTGTACAGCTGTGCCATGCCTGCGGACGATCTTTTCCGGAGCTCCCAGCACCTATAAAGTCCTCCTTGCTCAAACACCCCCTCCCCAACATGACGATGAAGTGACAATCAACGCAAAATTCCATCCTCCACCATGCCACCTCCATATCCCACTCCCGATCATTCGCAACCCCCCAGTCCAGTCGAGGATAAGCCTGTGTCTGGACTGTCATCGGCCGCCATGTCGCGCCGCACCTCTTTCTCCGATTACCAATCCGGCGTTGGGAGCAGTCGCTTTGCATCCACTCCGGCCACGGGGGCACAAACCCCGGATCCTCTGCTGGGACCCAAAGTCGCCGTCCCCACCGATGTGCTGAAGAAATTCCCCCAGACAATCACCCGGCCCCGCGAGGACAGCAGCGATGATGAGGAAGCGATCGAGCTGTCGGCCACGGGGCCCCGATTCCGTCGTCCCTCTGCGGCCGTTTACCCCGGCGACAATGTCTATGCCGATGAGGCGGGCTCACCACCGCCCGAGGCCACCAAGGCCGCTCGACAGGGGGTCCCTCCGGAGTTATCCAGCTTCGGCGCCGAACTTCTCTTGATTGCTGTCTGCTCCGTGGGTCTGATGCTTTTCTCCTTTCTACTGGGAGACATGCTGGCTCCGCAGATCCAGATCCGGGCCGCCCTGGGCATCAGCAACACCGAGCTGCCCTGGCTGGTGGGCGCCTTCAACGTGGCCAACGGCCTCTCCGTCGTTGTCTCCGGCTCATTGACGGACCTCACGCCTCCTCGACCGCTGATGGTGGGGGCGTTTGGCTGGCTCACGCTATGGAACCTGATTGGGGCCTTCTCGCTCTCCCCCTCGCGCCGCATCCTCTTCTTTATTGTGCGCGCCATGCAGGGTCTGGCCATTGGAGTGCTGGTGTCCGGGAGCATGAGCATTCTCGGCCGTGTGTACAAGCCGGGCATCCGCAAGAACCGCGTCTTCAGCGCGATGGCCGCCTGTGCGCCCTTCGGGTTCTCCCTTGGAGCCATCCAGGGGGGTCTTCTGTTCCACAACCTCCCGTGGATCTTTGGCTCCAACGCCATGATCACCGGACTGTGTGCCGTGGCGGCCTTTTTCGCCATTCCCCCGCTGCGGCCCGTGGCCGACGTGGCCGGCACCGAGGCCCCCTCGATCAAGCAATTCGACTACCTGGGGGCGGCCTTCGCCGTGGGCGGTTGCGTGTGCCTTCTCTTCGGCCTGACGCAGGGCGGCGTGACCAATTGGTCCCCGTACACCATCGCCCTGACGGTCGTCGGCATTGTGCTGCTGGTGGGGCTGTTCATCACCGAGCGCTACGTGGTGCGACCCCTCATCCCCAACCGGCTGTGGAGCACGAAGGGCTTCACCCCGCTGATGATCGCCTACTTCCTGGGGTTCGGGTCGTTCTTCGGCTGCTGGCAGTTCTACGCGATCCAGTTCTGGCTGCGCATCCAGCACGCGACGCCCGTCGCCGTGGCGCTGTACCACATCCCCAACGCCCTGGTCGGGGTGTTTGCAACCTGGGTCGTCAGCCGCACCCTGCACCTGGTCCCGGGCCACTACATCTACACCATCTCCATGTTCGCCTTCACGCTGGGTCCGGCCTTCTTCCTCCCGCAGACTGCCAACACCATCTACTGGGCGCTCTCCTTTCCGGGCATTGCCCTGGTGACCTTCGGCCCCGATCTCGCCTTTGCCGCCGCCTCCATCTTCATTACCAGCAACGTGGCGCGCTCGTACCAGGGCAGTGCGGGCAGTCTGCTGGTGACGAACCAGAACCTCAGCTCGGCGATTCTGACTAGTGTGGCCGATGCGATCGGCACGCGCGTCGACAAGACCCCCGACGGGGATGTCGGGCTGCAGGGGTTGCGGGCCATTTGGTGGTTTGCGCTGGGGTGTCAGCTGGTGGCGGCGTTGATCACCGTGACGTGCGTGCGCATTCCCAAGGAGGAGGAGAAGGAGCATGTCACTTGAGTTACTTGAGTCTTTCCCTCCAGCAAAATGAGATATTGATGATAATGAAGTGGATAGAATAGATGATTGGGTTAGAGGAGAAAAGTATATAGATTGCATGTTGTTTTCTTATGAGCTATGATAATGCTAATACTTGAAGCCATTGATTGGTACACTTAACTATGATGCTATCCTCTCCAACGATGTTGTCATCTTATCGCGGATCTTGATCCGGCGGGGTAATTGCATTGCCGGGTTCGCATAATTAACAATACCTGGTCATAAATAACCCCTCAGTTTCCCCTCACCGATTGTGTCATCACACTTCGCATTCACCAAAACACCACTCCTCCCCTACGTACTGTGTGTACTCCACCTACAAGTCACAATCAAAATGTCCGACAAGTCCGACAAATCCAACATCCTTATCTTCGGCGCCACCGGGGCCATCGGCTCGTACATCACACAGGCCCTGCTCGACGACCGGGCCCACTTCGGCCGCTTCGCCATCTTCACCAGCCCGCAGTCCCTGCAGACCAAGACCGAGGTGCTGGACAAGCTGCGTCGCCAGGGCGTCGATATCCTGGTGGGTGACTTGGGCAATGCGGACGAAGTGCGCAAGGCTTATGCTGGTATTGCCTTTTTCCCTTTCCCGTAGACTCTACTGTACTGCACAGCACACTGTACCCTCTTACACACTACACAGCACTATGCCTTCCTACACATCCACCTGATCGAACACCCCACCACCCACCCCACCACCCACCCAAACTAATGAAATTATAGGATACGACACCGTCGTCTCAGCATTAGGCCGCACCGCCATCGCCGCCCAGATCCCGCTCATCCACCTGGCCGCCGAATCTGAGACCGTCCGCCGCTTCCTCCCCTCCGAGTACGGCACGGACATCGAGTACGGCCCCGCCTCGAAGGACGAGAAGCCGCACCAGCAGAAGCTGAAGGTGCGGGCGGCACTGGCCCAGCTGCGCGACCGCCTCGAGTACGCCTACATCGTCACGGGCCCGTACCCGGATTATCCATTCTACCTGGCCGCGGCGGGGTCGGAGGAGGCGGCGAAGGCGGGGTCGTGGGATGTGAAGGCGCGGAAGGCGGTGGTCGTCGGCGACGGGGAGGGGAGGGTGAGTTTCAGTGCGCGGGTGGAGTGAGTTTCTTCCTTCCTGGGGATGGTTCGATGGTCTTCGATGGGCGTCACTGCTCTGTCGTACCGGGTTGTGGCTGGATGGCTAACGTGCACATGCACAGTGTCGGGCGCTTCGTCGCCCACGCGCTCACCCACTGGGACCAGGCGCGGTACCGCGCCCTCAAGCTCAACTCCTTCACCACCACCCCGCACGAGATCCTGCGCGAGTTCGAGTTCCAGACCGGCCAGAAGTGGGAGGTCGAGTACACCTCGCTGGACGAGCTGCGGCGGCTCGAGGCCCAGGCGTGGGAGCAGGGCGCCCCCCATGCGACAACCTTTACCCTGCGGCGCATCTGGGCCGAGGGGGGCACCCTCTACGAGCGCCGGGATAATGAGGATATCGGCGTCGTGGCGACGCAGTCGTTGCAGGAGCTGGTGCGGGATTCGATCCATCGGCAGTCGGAGTAGTCGGTTGGCTGGAGCGGGTTGGGTTGTTGTTTCTGGATGGTTCGGGTCAGTTATGATAGCAGGTTGTATGACACTTCTGGCTGAAGTGGTTGCTGCCATCTGGGTTGGTTGGAAGGTTGGAAAAGCAGGTTAGATAATGCTTTTGAGTATGGTAGTGCTGGGCTGTGGCTCTGGCTGCATCATGTACCCTTGTTGACAGCTTCTGTATGTAATTCTGGTAGAGATCACACCTGGCTAGTGTCAGCGAGGGCAGCGCGGCGAACAAATTGTGTGTAGGCTGTGCACGAGCAGATACAAAGAGTATCTCTGAAGAAAGTCACCCTTAGCATGATCGGACTCGCTCTATATCAAGTGTAAGCATGAGTTACCCTGGACTCTAGCGTCTCCAGCAATGCCCATATCAGCCCAATCATTACTAAACATCATCCGGCATTGGTGCAAAAAGATAGTCGGTGTCCTGGCCGAACTTGTCATGCAAAGTAGCAGCACTGAGATGTGTTCCTGGGTTGGTCAGTCCCAGTCCACCCGACATCAAGCTTCGTCTTCGCCGTATCCATCGGCTCAAGCACCCAATATTGGCCAGATTGAAGCAGACCACAGCCTGTGATTGCCGATCGATCTCCACCCCCTCCCTAGGTTCGGCTGTCAGATGCTGACGACGATCCGGATCTGGTTTGCCCTTCGGGCTGAAGAACCACCTCCGGGCTCCGATGTAGGAGCTGCCACAAGCCGACTGGCACCACCACGTGGTCGCTACCCGCGGGTACATGCCGTGGGTGAAGATTCTGTCATGTGGAGATTTCGATGCAGGCGAGACGGCGACGGTGCGCCAGTTTCCAGGTTGGTGCAGGTCGGCACCCAGTAGTCTTTGGGTTACAATGGCATATCTGAGGGATACTGGGATCGCTGCAATGGATGGTCATGCTGTACAGGTATATCCATCCACTGGTATGAAGTCAATGATTCCCAGAGGTGGAAGAAAACAAGATGAAGAATACAGCATACGGTGCCCGTCGCGGCGGGTTGATTCCCGCGGGAACGGTGACAGCCAGACAGACAGACCGTCGGCTAAACGAGCCACTTGGTGGGGAGCTCATCCCTACGACAGCACCTCTCGACCATTTGCGGTGAGATGGTGATTTCTACAGCCTTCTAGAGTGCTGAAGCCTTGGAGTCTGGAACACACAGCTGTTTGCCGGCTTGAGTCAGACTGCCCGGCCGATATAGGAGGCGGGAGTCACGCCGCATGAGTCATTCCGAGTCAGCCCTGCAATCAAGCTACATGAGACTATGCAATATGCTTGTTTTAGCTTTTCACCGGACAATGAGCTGCAGACAGCGCTAGGCATGAGTGCTCCTGATCCCGAGATGCTGTATGGAGGAAGCACATCTGGTGGCCTTTCCCCGACCGACTGGGATAGAGGATCGGGGCGAGACCGGCCCTCGGAGGCCCGGAGTACTGCCGCCCAGCCCCGGGATCGATGCCGCTAAGCCGGACGGGGACTAGTGTATGGCGGCCGACTCGGAAGCGGCACGAGAAGACTAAGCCTGTTTGGGAGCCGTCGGTAGGGCAGCGCCACCGGCAGCCCTATTCCGTCCTCTGACTGGTTTCTTGCTTTTTACC
Organism: Aspergillus aculeatus ATCC 16872; assembly: GCF_001890905.1. NCBI lineage: Eukaryota > Fungi > Ascomycota > Eurotiomycetes > Eurotiales > Aspergillaceae > Aspergillus > Aspergillus aculeatus. Next base: position 95,747 of record NW_017962982.1, read on the forward strand.
AGTTGCCACCCGGGGGCCCGCCTGGCCTGATGCGGTGGTTGAAATTTCCTTTTGCCTTTTTGCCTCCTGCAGAGTCTGGTATGGTCCCGGATTCCCCCAGACACCTTATTTGCTTCCCCCGGCTAAACTATCGTCATGCCATGCAACATTAGCGGCGGCATGTTCGTCGCCAGATGCACGATCAGTTTCACTATCTAGTGGCATACTCCGGAGTAGTAGTGCATCATCCTAAGTGACTATTGGGTTTCACCGAAGAACTGTAGAAAATTCGACCACTCCACTTTTATGTGCCCTCTGTTCCTGGAGGAGTGGGCCATGAGGCATTGAAAACGTCGCACCAGCCCGGGCAGGCGGCCGACATCGGGGAGAGAGGCAAACGGCGGCCAGCAAAGTTTGTGTCACGCCCGCAGAAATTGCACTCCCCGAGGCTGGGATTGGCTGGGATTGGCTATTCGCCCCGAACTATTAACTAACAAAAACCACCTGCCCAGGCGTCCATGCTTCACCTTGCTAGGTTTTTGCTGCAGTATAATAACGAAACGCCCAAGGCCTGATTCTTTGAATCTGTTCATAGCTTCCTTTCCTCTGACTCTTCCTCTTCCTCTTCCTTCTCTTCCTCCCCTCCTCTCCTCCCCTCCTCTCCTCCCCTCCCCTTCCCCTCTTACCTCCCCCCCACGGTGTCAATTTCCACCCCCTCCCCCAGGAAATTCACCATGTCGTCCCCGGAAGTGAAAGATATCGAGTACGGCTCGGGTGTCCCATCGGACCCGGAGGCCTGGGATACCGACCTCAAGGCTCCCGCCGAGGAGCAAGATCCTTTCGGCGCGGAGCATGGTGAGGTTCAATATAAGACTTTGGATTGGTGGTAAGTACACTGTCTAGCCAATAATCCAACCCATTGATACTAATGTCGTGCTTGATAGGCAATCTGGCTTCTGTATGTGTCATTGGTGATATCCACTATCCCGTCCCGCAGCTTCTAACCCACCTCTAGTGATGATTGCCGAGACTGTCTCGTTGGGTGTCTTGTCTCTGCCCTCAACTGTCGCTACTGTCGGCCTGATCCCTGCTATCATCCTCATTGTCGGCCTGGGCGTGGTGGCCACCTACTCCGGTTATGTCATCGGTCAATTCCGGGCGCGATATCCCTTCATTCACAGCATGGCCGACGCCGGCGAGGTCCTGATGGGGAAACCCGGTCGCATCTTCATCGAGGTTGCTCAGCTGCTCTTCTTCATGTTCGCCTCCGGTAGTCACTTGGTCACCTTCACGGTCATGATGAACACCCTCACCAATCACGGCACCTGCTCTGTGGTCTTTGGCGTGGTCGGCCTGGTTCTCTCCTTCATTTGCTCGCTGCCCCGCACCATGAAGAACGTCTCTTGGTTTGCCATTGCCTGTACGCTTCCACCCCGCCTCCTCATCTCCATCGCAACCATTCTAACAGTGCACAGGCTTCATCAGTATCTTCTCTGCGGTGCTCATCACCATGATCGGCGTGGGCGTCGAACACCCCTCCAACGAACCGATGCAACTGACCCGCAAGACGAGCTTCGTGAACGGCTTTTCCGCCGTGACCAACATCGGCTTCGCCTACTGCGGCCACCCGGCCTTCTTCGGATTCATCGCCGAGATGAAGAACCCCAAGGACTTCCCCAAGTCGCTGTGCATGCTGCAGGCGTTTGAGATCGTGCTCTACACCGTCGCCTCCGCCGTCATCTACCGCTACGCCGGCCAGGACGTCAAGTCGCCCGCCCTGGGCTCCGCTGGCCCCGTTGTCCGCAAGGTCGCCTACGGTGTCGCCATTCCGACCATTGTCGTCGCCGGTGTGGTCCTGGGCCACGTCGCCATCAAGAACGTCTACGTCCGACTGTTCCGCGGCACAGATGTCATGCACAAGCGCAGCGCCAAGGGAATCGGCGCCTGGATCGGTTTGGCTGCTGGCTACTGGATCATCGCCTGGGTCATCGCCGAGGCTATCCCCGTGTTCAGCAACCTCGTCAGCTTGGTGGTATGTTTTACCCCCTTCCCTGTCACGCAATGGCAAACATGCTAATTGTACACCATAGTGCGCCCTGTTCGCGAGTTGGTTCTCCTTCGGCCTGCCCGGCGTCTTCTGGCTCTACCTCTACTACGGCAACTACTTCTCTTCGTGGCGCAAGACGCTGTTGACCATGGCCAACGTGGGGCTGTTCCTCATCGGCGCCACGATCTGCGTCTGCGGTCTGTGGGTGTCGGGCGTGGCCATCCACGACGACAGCTCCGGCAGCAGTTTCTCCTGCGCGAATAATGCGTGATGTGATGCAGCTGTATGACGTGATCCTTTGCATTGCGGCGTTCCTGGGATTTCTTTTGGGCTGTATATAATCATACTATTTATAGAGTGTATCATAGACTAGACTTGTAATATACCCTTTGACTTTCTGTCTGACTTTGGTGCTGAATGCATCGTGAATCTATTGTGATAACGTCATTGGAATGCTGGACAGGTTGGAGGGAGTCTACGTCATCGCCGGTTGCAGTCTCGTTAGTCAAATCTGGGGTAAAGGTTCTAGAAGCATTCCACGCATTCCACGCATTCCACGCATTCCATGGATCTCCTCATTAGGATAGATATCTAAGCAACATGCACAACGCCGAACAAGTATCATAATCATCAGACATTAGCCATTATCCAAAGACTAAACCTCCAGCCGCATCACCAGCAACCGCAACACCCAATTCACACCGCCCGTCTCCCGTTCCACCCGCCCCATGCCCCCATGAATCTCCCCCATTATCCCTTGCAACGTCCGCCGCGTGTACTCCATACTCCCACTGTCCTGCAAGATATCCAATACCTCTCGTTTCCTCGCGAGCTCCATCGTCCCCCCCGCCCGCCCCTGCTCCAACATCTCCCAAAGCCGCCCGTTCTTCTCCCGCTCCTGCGCCCGCAGCGCATGGATAAGCGGGAAGGAGAACTTCCCTTCGTCGAGGTCCTCGCAGAAGCCCTTTTGGTCGGTATACTATCCCCCTCAGTATCAGCATTCCACACATCACGATTGAAGGTCGAGGGCCTACCTCTTCAGTAAGATTCTTATAATCATCGCGGATCTGGAAGTATTCGCCTAACTTGTCGATCAAGGGCAGGAGGGGAATGTCTCTGCGCACTCATCAGTTTTCCGACTGTAGATCTTTTGGTTTTTAGGGCAAGGAAGAGACGTACCGATTGCGCTGTGCAGGCGCGGTCGCGATCATCAGTCGCGCGAGGAGACGGAACAGGCCGCCTGTTTCTGTTCGTAGACATATGTCAATATCCTATCGCAGATAATTACCTAGTAACATAACAATCAAGGGGGGGCATACTCTGCCGGATCATCTCCATGTACTCCGCCTCGGACGGACAGACCGCCTCTCGCGTCCAGTACACATCGTAGCTCTGCCCGGTAAACAGGTTGCGCATCTCCTCGGTGTAGATGTCCAGACACTGTCCGTCCGAGTCATCGAGGCCACGCACTTCGTCTAAGGCCTGCAGGAGGAGGTAGTTGGCCGAGTTGATGGTGGGGCCCACCCCGTACACGGTGTGCGTGGCGGGCTGGCCGCGGCGGAGCGGGGAGGAATCCTCGATGTCGTCCAGCCTGCGGAATTAGTATGTATCCGATGAAGAAAATGGAGGTGAGGGAGGCAAAGTACATTAACGAGGCGTTGTGCAGGGTCTTGGCAATGGATTTGAGGAGCTTCACTTGTCGATCGGGGAGCATGAGCCAGACGTTCAGGGCGTCGATGAACGCTTCGCGCACGCCCTTGGACGGCAGCGAGGCGATGTACTCGGCTGGGTTGAGGAGATGCTAGCACGGTGTCAGCCTGTCGATCTCAGGTAGCTAGTCAGGGCAACGAAGATACCTCAGCTCCCAGCTTGACCTCCTCAACTTCTCGCGCCTCCTCCTCCTCCGAAGCAGACGAGATCGACGAGCGCGGCGAGTTCGGGCCCGACCAGACCGACGACTCGCTCGACTCGCTCTCCTCAGACACACTCGCGCGCTTCGCCTGCACCTGCACCGGCGCCACACATCCCTCATCCGACGCAGTCTGCATACTCTGCTGAAGTAACCGCCCGGCCTCCTCAACGAGATGCGGATGGTACCGCGGACACCGCAGACTCCACGCCACGTTGCCGGGAATCTGATACCCCAAAGCACGCAGGTAGACCTGCACTTTCCGGTTCTCGCGTCCATCACCAGCGACGTACTCAGCCACGCGCTGCTGGAACTCCCGCTCGAAGTTGTTCGTGACCCGGCGCACTATCTCCTTGGCCGCGGGGACGTCGACGCCGTGCCAGTGCATGCACAGCCAGACGGCGTTGGTCATGGTCGTCTCCTCGGCGTGCTGAAACTCGTCCCACTCGACGTCGAAGGAGAAGTAGTCGTTGGCGAGGCCCAGCGCCGCGTAGCACGGGCGCACGACGGGCTCAATGCTGGCTTGCTCCTCCGGGGTCAGCACGAACCCCATCCCGAAGCGCATGAGCATGTCGACGAATCTGCTGCTGTCAGTGGTTTTGATAAGAAAAGGAGTGGTGCTGGACTCACGGCGCTCCCGTGTCGATAATGCGATAGTCAACGTACTCCTCCCAGTTCTGGAACGCGCGCGTCTTGTCCTTGGTCGCGGTGGTGTCGATCATGGTTTTCCACGAATCGAGCACGACCTGGGCGCAGGCCGGGTCGAGGGCGAACAGCTCCAGCAGCATCTTGGACTGCACCTGTTTCGTGCCGGTGACGGAGCGCACCGTGCGGTATTCCGTCTCATCCAGGGCGATGTCGTCGGCGTGTGCGTTTATCTGGACAGTTAGTCGATGTAGTGGATAGCAGCAGGGTGTACTCACGGTGGATTGGGCGGCTGACTCGACTACGTTGTCGTACATGAAGGCGTCTATAGGGTCAGCTGGGTTCTTTTTCCTTCCTTCCTTCCTTCTTTCTTTCGATTTTCTTGTTTTCCTTTTCTTTTCGCAACAGACGGCAACCTACATTCGAAGATGTAATTGACAATGGCCATCCGCTCCGGCCGACAGCAGGGCAACACCACGGCCCCAAAGTGGCCCTCCCACGGATTACACGAGCCCCATCGCTCGATCGGTCCAATGTACTTCTCCCAGTCGGCGCGCAGCTGCAGCGAGCCCTCGTTGGCCTTGTGTTCTGCCTTGTGTCGGCGTAACGGGTAGCCGTGACAGAAGCCGTGGAGGTCGGGGGTGTCGCGGGGCACGAGGACGGAAAACTGGTCTTCGTCGGGGAAGGGTGCTATCGATATCATTGTGATTTCTCCGTATGAATATGGAAGTACAATAGCAAAACTACAATCGGGTGTCCCCCAGCATCCCCCCCGGCCTTATAGTCCGCGCGGCTGCTCGGGCGCCCCAACGATCCCGTCATCGACTGCCCCAGCCCTAACTCGACCCTCAACGCCAATGGCACATCGTCTCCAATCTGGGTACCGAGCAGCCGGGTCATCATGATCTGCAGCGAAAACAGGGTCAGACCGAAGGGTACTTGGGGATCTGTGAGGATTTTCGGGGTGAGGGAACCGCATTGACAGGCGGACAAACCATGGTTGCGTCGCGGTGATGTTGATGAGGGGCTCCACGGGAGGGATCCACTTCCCATGAACCATTGTTGATGTCATGGATAAGTTGACATTTATACTCTTAACTTACTATACTATCGGGATGACTTATCCGCTGAAGGGAGATTCGCGATCTCTTTCCCGGGCTAGGATCGACGATCTGCATGCCGCGGACGAACCTTGTCCAAGTTCCAACCCCCGAATTGCCGTAATAGACGCCGTGGCCTGGCCATGGCTGAGATAAGCCTGCAGCGTCGGTGATTCGACCCGTCCAGCAAACATTCATTCCTTTTTCTGCCGCTAGCTGGCTAGCCAAGCTGACTGTTAAGTTAGGCGCTGTCTCTCCCAGGCTATCACTTTCTCACTTTTGACTTTCCCCTTTGATCAATTACCCCCTTGAGTTGCATCAAGAATCACCAAAACCACCGCCGTCATGCCAAGTCTCGCCCCGGACACAGCGCCCCCGGAAACCGACCCGGCGGCGCTGGCCAGCTTCAAGGCCCTCTGCGCGGAACGAGGGCTACTGGACCGGCCTCAGGGGCTACAAGCGGGGGATGTCGTGGACGGTCTAACTGACGACCTGACCTTACTGTGCCCTCCCCCCCTTTCCCTCACCACACTCATACTCCATCACGAATACAAACACTGACCAAGCCCAGCCGCTTCCTGCAAGCCCGCAAAAACGACCCCACCACCGCCCTCCAACAATACGAGTCCGCCTCGCGCATCCGCACCGACAAATCCATCATCGAGGTCTACAACACCATTTCAATCGACGACTACGAAGCCACGCGCAAACTCGTACCCACCCCCGCCCTTTCCCCCCCTCCTTAAAGCCATACTAACAAGAAGCAAAAAGTACCCCCACTGGACCGGCCGCCGCACCCGCACCGACCTCCCCATCCTCTTCCTGGACATCGCGCACCTCGACGCCGACGCCGTGCACCACTGGCGCCGCACGCGCTCGCCGACCGACAAGAATGCACCGGACATGGCGCAGCGCGCCTGCGCCTTCTTCGACACGCTCACGCGGTTCATCCTCCCGCTGTGCACCGCCGCCGCCGGCACGCCCGTGACCAAGAGCATCTACCTCGTCGACGCGACGGCGATCAGCCTCAAGCAGGCGTGGAATCTGCGGGATTTCGCAAAGGAGATTAGTTGGATCCTGGCGACGTGTTATCCGGAGACGATTGAGACGATCTTCGTACGTTCCCTTTCACCGTTTCACCCTGGTTCTGGTTGTGGGTAGAGCTCCTGAAGTGTGGTGCAGTTTTGGCAGCGTGGTGGGGGGCACTTAGCTCGTGGCTCAGCTAATTGAGGGACAGATCTGCAACGCGCCCAGCTACTTCAGCACGATCTGGGGCGTGATGAAGAAATTCGTCGATCCGGTCACCGCCGCTAAGCTGGTGATCCTGACGCCGGGCCAGGTGCTCCCTGCGTTGGCGGGGCTGGTGGAGCATGAGAGTATTCCGCTGCAGTTTGGCGGGGGGTTCGAGGTGGTGCATGGCATGCGGGCGGATTTGGATGCGGGGTTGCTGGAGGTTCTGGGGAAGGAGAGAGCGGTGGTGCTGCCGGAGGGGCCGTTGAAGTGGAGGGAGGATGGCGAGGGGAGGCGCGTGCTCGTGGCGACGGGGTCGACTGCGTCGGGGCCGAGGGAGGAGATGGTTGCGGTGTTGTAGCTGGGTAGGAAGTGAAGTGAAGCGGTCGTTGGCGTGGATTTTAGTAGGTTTGGGTATTTGGTTGGTGTTTTGCAAATGTCGCAGTAGAACTATAGTAGAGGGGGTGAGAACTGGCGATTTAATTATAGCTCATGCGTGGTATCTGCAGACGAGCTTTAGGGAGGAAGTAATCTAGGGAGCTGGCATGAAGGAAGTGAGAGAGATGACTACCAGCTCACACTTGGATTGTGAAGGCATCTGGGCACCGTAGGAGGCCAATGAATCTTCTTTATTACTGCATCGAATTCAACAACGCAAAGCACAATATCATCAACATTGATTACAACTATACTACAGAAAGTGACTCTAACAGATATAGTAGGGTAATTTTAAGGCTTCGGAATTGAGGATCTCTGAGTGTGGTCTATTATATATAGCAGACATGAATCAGGTTTTAAGATCTGCAAGTTCTGGACACCCAAGCCAAGAATCAGGAACGATGAGGGCTATCCCATCGACTGCTGGGGAAGAACGGCCGTGCGTATGTGAGTCCGACGCCCAATGGATGGATGCCGTTGCAATTTGCGATTGAGCACAACCTGGAAACGACAATCCGGTGGCTCTGGATGTGAGCCCCGGGGGGTGGCCGATCAAATACGACGACGAGACGTGGCGAGCGTGGGACAAACTATATGGCCACCCCAGCGATAGAGGGTGGTGGAAAAAGCTCCGGCAGAAGACGAAGGATTCACATCAGTATTCATACAGCGAGGAATTGGAGTCAGACACGAGCAGTGGGAGCTACGAGAGTGGAACCCAAGCCAGCAGCGGTTCCAGCCTCCACAACCCGCTGCGTGCGCTTCGAACCCATGGAGCCCGACCCCACGGACCCTGGACCCCCACGCACTGGGCGGCCAGCAATGACGATGTGGTGATGCTGCGCATTCTGCCGAGAGGAAAGAGGACCTGGAGGCGGACGGGCCGGATTTCTGGAGGCCGCTGCATTTGGCCGCCGCTCGAGGACACGTCACGGCCACCCGGTTATTGCTTGAGGCCGGGGTACAGAGGAACCCGAGAGTGAGGTCGGGGGCAACACCGCTGGCGATGGCAGCCGCACTAGGGCATCGAAGGGAGGTGCGGCTACTGCTGGAGGCTGGCGCTCGATTTGACGAGAATGATCGACTGAAGGTCAAGCCCCTGTCCCGCGCGGCGGAAGCCGGACACACGGCGATAGTCGAGCTCCTCCTCCAAGCCGGGGCCAGTGTCGACGTGCGGGATCGAGACGGAATCACCCCCCCGGCGTACGCGTGCGCCAACGGGCATGTGCCGGGGGTGACGCTCCTCCTCCGAGCTGGGGCGAATCTCGAATTTGGGGACCAGGATTGCATCCCTCCAATATCCCTCGCTGCGCGCCAGGGATTCAAGAAGATTGTACAGCAGCTTCTTACCGCGGGGGCGAATGTCGACTCCCGAGACGCCTCTTGGTGGACCCCGCTCATGCATGCGGCGGTGTTCGGACAAGTGGACATGGTGCACCTCCTTCTCGATGCTGGCACCAATCCCGACTTACGGGACTCAAAGGGACGAAAAGCAATTCATTAGGCAGCCGGTCCTCTGGTGGACATGGAATCTGAGGACGAGGAGCTGGGGATAGAAAACCTCTTTGAAGACTACTCCAGTAATCCCGAAAACGAGTCGGAAGAAGAGGACGGAGAGGAAGAAGATTCCGGAGAAGACGGGGAAGGCAAGTCTGAAAATGACGAAGACGAAGACGAAGATGAAGACGAGGATAAAGATGAAAGCGAAGCCGAGGAAGCAGAACCAATACATAGAGCGTCAATTCCTCGCTCTATTAGGAGGGGCCTTGAACTAGTTGTACGTCTCCTCCTCGATGCTGGCGTGGAGGTAGACAGCAAAGGCGCACAAGGATCCAATTCCCTTTTTCTGGCTGCTCTGCTCGGTCACCGAGACGTGGTGCAACTTTTGCTCCACCGCGGGGCCCACGTCAACTCACGAAATGCGCTTTATGCAACCCCGTTGATGGCGGCGGCGGCCAGCGGCAAGGAGGAAATCGTGCGACTTCTGCTTGATAGCGGTGCCCGAGGGGATCTCAAGGATGTCAAGGGAACCACCGCACTGGAATATGCCAGAAGGGGGGAAGAGGGGTGGAGAGGCGATGAAATCCGAGTGTATATGGCTGTTACAGAAGGGCGATGCCCCGAAGGAGCCAGACAAAGAGGCTCCCAAGCAAGTGTGGCCCAAACACATGTCGCTGAGGGTCAAAGCCGTGGCTGAGAGATTCAAGGCTCCGGTCCGTCAAGGGTACATTACGTTTTCAGAGTTCAGGTCGAAGTGCATCAAACTGAGGATGACTGACTGTATACAGCGTATTCACGGCGATGGCCAAGGTTGATGATGTGAGTTCCCTTTCTGCCACGTATGCGAGCGTTGTCTAATCCAATATGTCTCTCCTCGAGCAGGTGTCTGTCCGTGCGAAGAGTAAATGGCAACAGTGGAATGAGCTGGATAGGATCGCTGATAGAGGGAAGGCGAGGCAGACTTTCAAGTGAGGGTTCAGAGGAGAAGAAGAAGAAGAAGAAGAAGAAGAAGAAGAAGAAGAAGAGGGAGAAGGAGAAGGAGATCATAGGAAGATGAAGAAGTTGGGATTCGGTCAGGAAACAAAGGAAACACAGGACAAACAGGTCACGAAACCAGACCACATGAGACAGTACTGTACAGCCCGGAGTACCTACACTCGTGCATATTGCATCTTCAACCTACCAGGTAGCATGTTAGTCCTTGCACTGCGAGCCTGTGGACTTTAATAGTGCTGACCCATTGACGTGATACTATTATTGCCCGTGACGGATACGTTTCGTAGGGTACAGTACTAAGGTATATATATTATATGTTTATCAACTATGCCAATCACGAACAGGACACCATTTTATATACATCATTATACATCACTTCACCCCAAGGAATCTGTCTACCCAGCACCAGAACAAACAGCAACGAGGACTACCACCCCCGTCGCACCCAAACCACAATCTGACACCCACAAATAACCAACCACAGGGCGACCTGCCCAATCGTCATGGCGGAGCCCACCCACAGAATGGCCGGGGAATTCAACGCCTGGCCCAGATTACAGGTACACAGGACGAACCCCGTCAACGGGAAGACCATACACCACCAATTCAACTCATACGCAATCAACCGGCGGATTATCGCCTCGACCATACTCACCACGGCGAGCCAGAACTGCACGAACGCCAGCACCCACAGACTGACGCCCGCCACGACCGCCAGGATATACAGCACATCCGCAGTGTGCACGCTGCTCGCTTTACTGAGATAATAATCCGGCAGCTTCTCGAGCGCCGCCGAGGCCATGCCGTACCACGCGATGATGGTGAAGCACGGCGGGCCCACCGCAATAAACATCTCGGGCCGGAATTTCCCCTCCGGCAGGCCGCTGCGCGTGAGGGTGTGCGCCGTCTGCGCGAGGACGACGAAGAACATCAGGATGCCGAGGCCCTGCATCGTGGTGCCGCCGACGAGCATGGGCAAGGCCAGGTTGGCGGGCTGGTTGGGCGCGAGGATGCCCGCCATCGTGCCGCTGAGCATCGGCGGGAAGAAGGGCAGGATCTGCACGATCGGGTAGTGCTTCTCGGGGGTGGTGTGCGTGTGCGGGATGATCCACGACAGCACGATGCACAGGATCAGGGAGACGGCCGTGTACACCCAGAACAGCGCGTGCAGCGTCAAAACCAGCCACCGGCCGCAGTGCGGGGTGCCGTAGTAGGAGACCCCGAAGAGGATCGCGGCAAAAGCCAGCAGTGAGATCGGGATGAAGTACAGGTCCGTCAGCTGCTGGATGTGCAGCCAGCGCGTCCGGAAGTCCGGGGGCCCCGAGGCGGCCTTGCCAGTGGTCGGGCTGGGGCTGAGCGCCTCGAAGATGAAGGACCCCGTGATCAGGGCGTAGATGACCAGGTTGGCGATGAAGACGATCGTGCCGATGGTGTTGAGCCCCGTGAATTGGTGCGGGGTCTGGTGCAGCAGCACGGCAATCCCGCCCCAGCTGAGCGAGATGGCGTACCAGCTCCAGCGCACGGCCGAGGTGAATCGCCGCAGCGGGGAGAGATGCGGCTCATCGGTTTCCATTGAACTTGGGGTTGTTGTCGTTGTTGCGATTCGGGTATATGATTGCCGTTGATGGCGGTGGTAATTGGTGGTGGTTGGTGGTGTAGGAGAGAATTTACCCGGAGACGATGTTGATCAGGCTGAAGTCGTGCATCTCGCCATCCCTCCTCTTCCTCCTCGCCGAAAGAACGAGCCAACGCCAAGCACCACAATCTTGCTGGCCGCCATTGAAAAAGCGTCATGATGAAGGATGGTGGAAGAAAGGTGTTGACCGAATGATAGAGAATAGAGAGATAGAAGCGTGACGTCACGGCCTGCCTCGGGGTCGATGTGGGTCCCGTGACTTCATCGTCCGATTTCTTCGGCGCGGCCAACCCGGTTTTTCCTGCGCAAACTGAAACCGTTAAGCAAGTCCTTAAGCTGCAGTGCTGGATCGGGGAGCAGACTCCCTGCCACGAGGTGGCTCCGTCTGTTACTAAATATGTCCATGCGGTGGAAATGGTAGGATGGGAATCATCCGAGTTGGGGTTGCCACAATTGAACTGTCGGCGGGAAGCAGGTATGCAACCTCACAATGGCATTGCTTGACCCGGCGGATTCTTGGTACAGATTACTTTATCTTAATTACAGTTTGGTGGCTTGGATATTCATTTGCGGAAATTACCGCCGGGGAGTTTACACCCGGACGGAGGAAAGTGTGTGTGTTCGAAAAAAGCAAGGCTCTCAGACCGGGATTAAGCTGAAGCATAACAGATGGAATAATGCTATAACAGACCCACTAAGCCACGATCCCCAGGGTCTGGCGTATCGAGATTCAATCTAAGATGTATTCAGGCTAAATGAACAACCGACCATGGTGCTTGGTGCACCCAGAAACAAATAAACAAACACACCAACATAATATCTACAACATCCCACAACTCGTCTATAGACATAAGCCACAGATGCTAAACAGAGCTTAGCTCTTCTCCGTCTGCTCCTTGGACAGATGCAACCGCCGCCTCCACTTCATCTTGCTCTTGCGCATGGCCCGCTCGGTCCGCTCCCAGGGGTAGTTGACCGGCGACTCGCCACCCGTGAAGATGAAGAAGTCGTACAGAAAGCCGCCCATCATCGCCCCGCCGATCGCCCCCACCCAGGGCCCGTAGAACCAGTACGCGTTGGTGAACAGGTCGCTGCCGTAGCCCAGGGCCAGCAGCGCGAGTCGGGGCCCAAAGTCACGGCTCGGGTTGAAGGCCGCCCCCGTCTGGTAGGCGAACGCCACACTCAGGTTCATGATCATCAGGCCCACGATCAGCGAGTTCATACCGGCACCCGGCGGCGCGTTCTGGTCGTCACCCAGCGCGAGCACGACAATGACCAGGATCATAGTACCCAAGAACTCGTTGAAGAAGGCCGTCGCGCCGCCGATCCAGCTGTATCGCTGGTTCGTGACGAAGCTGTTGACGACGCCGGAGGTGGCGTTCGAGGCCAGGTACTCGTGGATCGACTCGTAGTAGAGACCGTAAGCGCAGAGCGCTGCGATGAAGGCCGCCAAAAACTGCGCGGCGAAGTACTCGGGCATCAGGCGTTTGGGAAAACCACGGTAGAACCACAGCATGATGGTGATGGCCGGGTTGAAGTGCGCACCGGAGATACCACCGGACACGTAGATGGCCATCATGGTCGCAAAGCCCCAGGCCCAATCCGTCGTGTTGGGGTTGCCCGCGTCAGCGCAGGTCACAGCCAGGTCAGCACAGAAGCCGACGAACAGCTGCACGAAAACGCCCAGTGCCTCCGCCAGCGCCTCGCGGTGGTGCGTCCGAATCACCGACCAGGTCGTGTGATTGTTGTGAACTTCTTCCTCGACCAGCTCCTGCACGAGCGGGTGAAGATCCTCCGGCAGAGCTGGGTCTTCCAGGGCTGACAGGTCGTCCAGCCCTTCCTTCAGCTCCTCCTCGAGATTCGGAGACCCCCCGGCTGTGTCGTCGTCGCCGTGCCATTCCGGCTCCTCCGGGACTGGCTGCAGGGGAACGTCGCTCGGGCGATGGTCGTTGCTCCCGCGGTGCGGCGGGGCTGCTGCCGAGGGCCCCTCGGTCTCCTCGTCGTCGTCCCCGTGGATGCTGGTGGCCGGCGTCTCGCCCTCGGCCACCGTTGATAGCTGCTCCTCCCACCCCACGGCGGAGGACCGACGACGACGGGTGGACGAGGTGCGAGACATGCGGGAGCCGCGGATGGAGGTGGTGTCGCCCGACAGGAGTTTGTTCATGAAGTTGACCTCGCGCTGCAGACGCGCGTCTTCGACCTGGGCTGCCATCAGGCGCGGGTCAGTGGTCTTTTCGATCTGGCCCTGCTCCAGGTCGTTTGGGTCGACGTCCAATCCATACTTTTGAGAGTTCTCCGCCGGCAACTGGGCGTTCTGGCGGGCTTCAAGCAGTTCCTCCTTGGTGGGCACCATGCCAGACCGCACCACGCGAGGCAAGGGTTTAGCCAGACCCCAGACTGGTCGTGCATTCACGGGTTGCTCGTAGGCTGGATTCAGGTCACCGTAGCCCGGCTGCACAAAGGGCTCGTGCGCCAGGCGCAGCTGCGACGTGTCGTCCGGCCCGGCCACGGTGAACTTGCCCTGCGTCCGCTGGGCCAGTGTCGTCCGCGGAGCCAGACTGGGGATGCCACCGCTGCGTCCGCTCCGGCGAGAGGCGGCCGAGCTGCGACGACGCACGCCAGATCCCAGCTCGCCGTCACGACCGGAGACGCGACGGGTGGGAGAGATGAAATCGGAGTCCATGGTGCCACGGCGACCGCGGCCGACCGGCGAGATAGGGGGCGAGGATGCCCCGGTCGCTTCTTCGCGGACTCGATCCACGTCGGACTATCATTGCGCAAAAAGCTTAAGTTCAGCTTCACTTTTCTGTGGACAGCGAGTTGTTCGGAGGCACTCACCCTGGCCCGGGGACGTCCGGAGTCGCGTTCAGCGTCGCGTCCGGCGTCTGCGTCGCTCATGTTGACCAAACTTCAGAATATGATTCACGTCAAGTGGGAGGAATTCCAGTCTCCCTGCAAGTGATGGAGAATTAACGGGTATGTTGATGGTTTACTGAGATGGGAGAAGAGTGAAAAAAAGGGGGAAAGAAAGGTTAAGCAACAACAAAGCCTCCAGCAGACCCGCGGTGAAGGGGAGGGCCTGCCTGATCATGATTTCCACCGGTCGCAAGCCATTGTTCCATGACGCCATGTCTGGTGGGTGGATGGAGCAGATGGGAGAATGGACTGGGATTGGGAGATGGGATGCGAGAGATCGTCGAGGCGGAGAGGAGTTTAGGGCCTGTGCTGGCGTAATTGTCCCATGGCCCAGTGGGTCGGAGGGATTCTTCGGCGGGCCTCGGAAAACAGAAACTCGGGAGTTCCTGAGGAGTGCAGTGCACCGAGAACCAGTGCATGGGCTGTGAATGGCTTGTGCCCTGAATCCCGACTCCATCGGTGTGTCTCCAATGACGTCGAAGTGGTTCCAGTCAACATCCGATCGCGAGTCTGTTATTGGATGTGCAGATTCTAAGGGATCCAGCATCCGCGTTATCCGACTCTTTTTGTCAATGGATGAACAAGCCGTTGTCTGTCAATCCATGGATCGAGACTGATTTCTGTCCAGAGGCACGATATTCAGGAACATTACCAGGTCCATGTTCACCAAAGCTGTTTTTTCCCAAGTGGTTGTGACGAGGGGTGAGTGATGAGTGGTGAATGGCTGTGGGTGGATGCGTGTGCGTGGGTGGCGTCGGAAAACAAATGCTTGGTTCTCCTTCGCCTTCAGGAAATCCACTCGTAGAACACGCTAAGCTCGCTCCTAATCACTGCTAGACACTTCGCTTATGCAGCTTCTTCCACTGGGGGTAAATCCGAGCTCAGATCGCAGGCATCAATCAACTTATGCCGGTCCGCTTCTGATTATGCATTTCCCTGCACAATTTCCCGGTTGTTGTCGTCGTCTCTTGCATTGCTTTTGTATGTTATCTTTCCATTTGCCACCAGACATATCCGAATACCTCCTTTCACCAACCATGGCATAAATGTCATTGATGTTCCGGTCGGTGTTGCTCCTTCGCAAAGCTTTTCTGTCAGTAGTGCTTAGCATGCGGATCGCCGTTCGTGGGTTGATCGCGTTCCACTGTAAATTTCTTCAAGAGTGGGGGAGATGGGTCAAGAAAAACTCCATTCGTGCTTGCGCTATCACCACCAGGGGCACGATTGCGGTCGATATCTCAACTGACCGGTGCTTCCTCGATCCAACTCGTCGGACTTAGCTCCTTGTTCCGTAAGTTGAGTCGGAGCAACCGATGATCCAAGAACACACCTGCTGTGACTGGCTCTGATTCAGAAATCACGATGAGCGCTGGATCCGCCGGTCGGAGCATCGTGCCAACCAGCTGTCAGCTTAATGCGAGGTAAATGAGATAGAGAAAGTATAGGAGCCATAAAAGGGGGATTGAGGCGGGTGAAGTCAGGGCTTGTATAGGCAGGTGATCCGGGTTCCGCTCATGCTCTTCTTCTGCATCGCGGATTTGCCAGGGTCGCATCCACTCAGACGACCAGAAGAAAGATTATACTTTCTGGATTAAGGCAATGATCGACTGCTGTTCCCCTCCTGGACGAGGGACAGCGTGGTGGGATCGGAATTTGTAGTCTCGCGCAAGATACGCCCCCTCCCCTCCCTCGGCAGCCTCTTCACCTTATCAGCTTCATGCATGGGACTGCTCCTACCGCACAAATGAGTAGAAAATCATCCTTCGTGAGGTCAGTCGGAGACCTCGGTAAATCAGGGAGCGAAACAGCGATTCGCACGTTTCGTGCGATCAAAGGCAAGCCGCTCCGCCGCTGCGCATTTCACCACTGGAGGAACAGAACCAGCGATGGGATGCGATCGCATAGCCGTAGTAAAGCACCCAGACAATGCAGGGACAGGAGTGCTTATGTAGGTTAGCATCCCATGAAGAGAATCAAAAGTTTAAGCCAGACGGAGGGCAAAAGTCCGGAGGTATATCCAGGCCTTTTGAATGTCCGAGTTCATTCACATCATCCAGATATCTGAGCCATCAACCTGGCAAGGACAAAACCACATCCACTCTTACGTCACTTGGATGTAGTATGCGAATGATGCATGGCAAGCGAAGATCGACAACACTGCTGGGTAGACCATTAGTCAGGATATTATCGCTCTGGCGTCGTGATTGCTCGAACATCCACTTGCAAGACGCGCACCATTGGGCTGGCAAGGCTCTTGACGACAATCGCGGTAGTTCTCAATGAGGTACAGATAAATGTGGGGCTCTGACCAAGTGATCTGCGAATCTGAATGCAGAGGTATAGTCTTTTGAAGCATGCGTGAAGGCAGCTGTCACTGAGAAACTGGTCGCATGTAGGCGAAAGCAGAGTCTAGGCCCGTCGTGCTGGAATAACAGCAACAAGCTCTTATACTTTCCGCCCTATGTTAGACAGCCTTGGATCGAGAGGGCAAAAAAACCTGTCTTGCAGGTGGGAGAAGACTGCTACTCGCCTTGCTTCAGCCCGAGAACCAGCAAGTTTCTTTGTGGCATGTAAGAGAGATTGTCAGGTATGATCAAGGTCCCGGGTCCTTCTGCCTTGGAGAAGTGTGAATAAACACAAGTGATGAAGTAATGAAGTCTACCTTCGCACTTACGTTAGACTTTCGGCCGTTCCTGTTGTTGACGTTCGACCACAAACATCATGTGTTGAGACAAGGAAGGATAGCAGAATAAGTGACTCATGAACTCATTCACTATGCATACAGTCGAATTTGAGTTTATCGCATAATCTATGGATTGTTCGAGCTTAGAGAACTGCATTGTCGGAGATGGCTCATTCTATCTCAACTCAACAACATATTAGCAATTACAAACCTGCGAGAAACTAGATACTATACGACTCTCGTGAAAATGACACATGGAGCTGCAAGTCCAACGGCATTCATGCCCCGTCGATTGAGAGTAGTTGTCATTGGCGCTGGGTGGGTTCTATCCTTTCTTGGGCATTTCGCATTTCAGATCAATCGTTGACTCCAGTTCTTGACACAGGATATCCGGAATCCAAATCGCACACGATATCACCTCGCGGATGAGGAACATTGATCTGAAGATCTACGACAAGAACGAAGGCCCCGGGGGCACCTGGTTCGAGAATCGGTACCCAGGGTACGACCCACCTGCCATGCGAATACCTTGCCTATCCCGGCAGTAATAACACCACAGTAACTGTTATTAGGTGCGCCTGCGATGTTCCATCTCATGGGTATCAGTATAGTTGGGCGCCCAATCCCCGCTGGTCCACGCTATATGCGTCCGCGCCCGAAATACGCGCCTATTAAGGCTCAGTGATTGCCGACCATGGGCTGGCGAAGTATATTCGCCATCAACAACGATGCGTATCTGCGACATGGAATGAGAGAACCTCGTCCTGGCTGACCACGTTCAAGCATGAGACTACCCAGGAAGAGACCATCGTCGAGGCGGATGTCTTCGTCTATGCTGTTGGACGGCTGAATAATTACAAACTCCCGGACTTCAACGGGAGGGGTGGATTTCGCGGCGACATTTGCCATACAGCGTGTTGGCCAAAGGGCCTAGTAGTGTCGGGAAAACGAGTCGCTGTTTTGGGAAACGGCTCCAGTGGAATGCAATGCGTCGGTGCCCTGCAGTATGGTAAGTCCTTTCCTTAGTATGAACCTTGCTATACGATCGCTGATAGAAAGGCGTAGAAGCTGCAGAGCTGATCAACTTCTGTCGAAGCCAAACGTGGGCTGGTCCTGGGCTTTTCGACGAGAATAAAAGGTGTATGTAAGGACTCCTTCACAGAACGAAACCCGTCTCACCACTCATTCCAGTCACGGAGGAAGAGAAGCTTGAGTTTGCGAATAACCCCGACTTGTATCACAAGTATCGCACCCAGCTCGAGCGGCAGATCGCATCCGCTTTTCGTGTGCTCTGGAAGAATACCCCAGCGCATCACGAAATGCGAGCACGGGTGGAGTCCTACTACGATCACAAAATCCAGGATCCGAACCTCCGAAGAATGCTCCAGCCAGACTTTGCCCCAGCGTGTCGGCGGTGGACCATCGGCGATTCGTACATCGAGGCCATGCAGCAGCCGCATGTGCATCTAGTTCAGGATCATGTCGCTAGCCTGACTGAAAATGGCGTGCGGACGTGCTCAGGAGAGGAGTACGATTGCGATCTTGTCGTTTGCGCCACGGGCTTTGAGCCCTACGCCTCCCGCTTCCCAGTTATCGGACGAGACGGAATTAGCTTGAATGATTGCTGGGGTCCGCAAGGCGACTGTGAAAGCTACATGGCAAGCATGGTGGCTGGATTTCCCAACTTCTTTGGTTCGTTTGGCCTCATATTTTCCGAAGTCCTGCAAAAGGTCGATCCATGGCTGATTCGCAAGCACTGCAGCTTTCCATCCACCTCATTGTCCTGTTAACGGCTCTGTCATCCCGGGCATCGAACGGACGTCCGACTACATCATCCGGATCCTGACGCGACTGCAGACTGACTGTCTACGATCAGTTAGTGTCAAGCCCGAAGCGCAGCATCAATTTGTCCGCTGGGCTCAATCCCGCATGGCTCACATGTCGTGGTCTGATCCATGCAGCTCATGGTGTAGGTATAGCTCCTTTCTTCGAAGGAGGTATCCGTTGTTAATGCATCAGTAGACAAGAACAAAGAAGGGCGAGTAGTGGTTCCATGGCCGGGAACCAACCACCATTACTATGCCGCCACAGAGATCGTTCGTTGGGAGGATTTCGACCTCCGTTTCGAGGATCCGACACAAAAGTATGCGAGCTTTGGGAATGGGGTGACAGAAGATGGCTTCGCACCTGAGTTCATCCCTTGGGTGCTGACACCGCAGGGGCAACAGGTAAGGAACTGGTTTTCTTAGCCGAGGTTTGTGTCGATCTTGTTTATCACACACATAACTCTTGAATTGGAATCGATAAATCAAGCGCGGCAATTTTGCCAACCGCCGTGGTTTCGAGTCCCGACAGGTACTAGTCGACCTGCCCATCCTATATGATCGGTAAGTTGAAGTGCTAGTAAGTATACAGGGTTCGAAAACTCAAATACGCACTTGAAACTTGCTCGATTAAACTTGATTGCAGCCAACCATGCAATAGCTCTATCAAAGCATGGTTATAGCAGGTTGCGGCACTCGATAAATGCGGTAAATGCTTGAGGTATTCATTTTGCCTTGATTCAGACCTTTATCATGTGCACATGTGCCTGAACAGGCTTTTCCCCAGGTGTTTCGGTGTCACCCGCTCATTGCCAGGGATGTGATTAGAACGAATCGGCAAAGCCTGGACCAAATATCTCCCGAAACAAATCACCGAAACTATCACCAGTCAAGTCGTAGCTCATCGCTGCTGAGGCGTCTGTGAACCAGGGGTCGGGAACTGGTTCCTGAGCATTATAGATAGCCAGATTGCCCGAGCTTTCCGACAGTACAGCAGCAGGATGTCCTGAACCATACCTCGGCAAGGAATGTCCCACCGTCCTGTGCTGAGCACCCTTCGTCGATGCCGCCTTAGCGCGCAGAATTCCCAGGAGGTGCTCCCCCAGTAGAGCCGCGATACCAAACCGATGGGGCGGCGTGGTCCCAGCGCGCTCCAGCTGCAAAGCCACCTGCGATAACAGGGCGAGTAGCTCGATATCCTCTCCCGGTTGGGTACCATGCACCTGAGGAAAGAGCTTCAAGGCTAGGACTGCAGCGTAAGAGATCATCGCCCACGTGGGTGCGAGTAAGCAATACAGAGGCTCGCCGACCATCTGCAAGTCACGGACTGCGACCTCGCAGGTATGAACCGCCGCTTGAAGGCAGTCCTGTCGTATGGCTTCGATGTGTCTATTACCATTACGGCTCTCCGAAGCTTGAAGAGCAAATGACAGAATCCAGAGTCGATTGTGCAAGTACACATAATAGAGGAATATTGAGGCAAGTTGCTCGGACGGTTCGGCCACATTGTATGGCACGGGAAGCCACTCATCACACCACCCCTCAAGCCTCTCGTCGACGAGTCTTTTCATCCAGTGCGGATCGTCCGGCGGAGCGGCAGTCTGCGCTTGCAATTCGGCATGGATTGAAGCCAAATGCCGGCGCAGCAGAATAAAAGCACACGTATGCTTATCGGCTGCATCAGCTGCTGGATGTTTCCACCAGGTGTCAATGCCCGCGATGAGTTTCGTGTTAGGAATAGGATTGATGCGGCCACGCGCAGCGCTGTTTGCTCGCTCCCAGAGTAGTATCCGAAACCAAGTGCGTTCTCGATTTCTGGTAAGCCGTTGGCAATATGTGCTCTCAGTGTGATCTTCATTGCCAATACCCGATGAGAATTGTAGGTCTGGCTTTTCAAGGTGAACCTCAACATCATGGGGAGCTTGTTCTTCACCGGATGTTACCAAGACCCCTCCGCGCAACCTTGATTGCTGATCCAACCCAAGTTCAGCAGCGGTCCCAAATGCATACATGGTGTAGAGCCAAGTCCTCTCCTCAGCTAATGTTTTCGCTGGGGTCGCGGACAGTAAGGAAATGTAATACCCCTGGACGATCTCGACCGACTTCAATCCACAGGTGTGCACATGTCGGGAAAGCTTCTCCCCATGCAGTTGCAGGCGCTTTGCTAATGAGGATTGACTGCTTGCAAACTGCGCGGTAAGAGCCAAGATCCAGGTGAAGAGGAGAGCAGACCGCGACCGGACGTATTCCGGGGTATGCAGTAGGGGGTCCAAGATGCCGTTGACAGGGTGCAGTCGAGCAAAGTAACTATGCTGCGTCAGCCTCCTATCGCATTTGAAGCGCGGAAAAATACCGACATGGGAAAGAAAAGATGGGCTTCTTCCATGGTCACCAATCCTAGAGCAACCGGATCAAGATCAGGTCCAACATCGCGAAAAGCGCTGGGATCGGGGGGTTTGAAGTAGTCCGAGCTTCGCCCAGGCTTGAACGAGGTAGCAAAGAGCGCGTTTAGACCAGTCTCCAGACTCTCTCGACTGAGCTGAAGGCCCAACGAGACACATCCGGGATGAGATAGTACATCTCCCCCTCTTCCTTCGTGGGTATTATCCTTTGATGCTTGAGAGGCATTCGCGTGCACAGCTTCAGATGCGTCCGCTAGCAAAGCAAGGGGATTGCTAATGGGTTGGGGGTGGCCATCCGAGAGACCCTCCGAGGGACGATGGGAGGAATCATCCAGGGGACTGGCCAAAATGGGCCCATCATCCGGTTCGTATACGCTGGGGCTCGATAATTGGGTATTGATTGGCGTTGCAGCCTTAGGCATCGAGGCCGGTCCCTTCTTGAGTTCTGCCTGGATTTTCCGGTATGCTTTCTCGATGCCTTGGAAGCGACCCACCGCCCCGGGTCTGCGTCCCAGAGGCCGCGCTGGAGGAATCCGGCAGGGCCTATGGTTGCGCACGCAGCGATCGCACGATAAGTTGTCGAGAGTATTGTTCCGGGTGCACCGCATCTGACGCATTTATACCATTAGGATCAAGTGTTCAGGTAACGTTTGATGAGACCGACCTTAAGTTTCCTGCATGCCTCGCACGCCGATGGCGCCACGGGCCGCGTAGATTGCCGGGTGGTTGGACCTTCGCCGGCGTTGCTGGGCGCCATCTTGATCGAGAACCAGTTGAAATGCTTGTACAACGAAGCGCAAAGACCGGGCCTTAGAATTGACAATCGAAGCAGAATTTCTGGTGGCGCCGGTTGATGACGATGAGGGGAAAATGTGGGGAAGAGGAAACAGCCGGCGATATTCGCAAATGAGTGGCCGGGCGGGCACGGGACCGGTCCTTTCTTTTAGTGGCCGGAGGCTTCTATACAATGAGGAGGTACTTATAACTTCGCATTGCAATCCTTCCTGCCTCATTTCTCCTCACAAAATTCTCTACTGTTATCTCGCAAAAAGCAAAGCACGAAACAAAGCATCATGAAGTCAATCGAAGTGGACGTACTCGTATGCGGAGCAGGAATGTCCGGGCTAGCCTGCGCTGCCTTCGCCGCCTCCGCCGGTGCTCGAGTGCTGGTAGTTGAGAAGCAGGCCACCGTCGGGGGATCCTCCAACTACTCCGCCGGCATGTTGTGAGCGCATTCATCTCTATTAGAGTAGTTCCGCTCGTGAGCACTAACAACCAAATCCCAGCTGGGGACCACGCAACTACGAGAGCCTGCGCGCCTGGGTTCCCGAAGGCGATCCTGCTTTACAAAAAGCATGGCTCGCGGACTATCTTCGCGCAGTACAGTGGATGCGTGTAAACGGGGTTCCGACGTCGCAACGGTTCGACGGAATCATGACGATTGGTAGTCTTCCTCCCTCCAAAAGCATTTATTCCAGACCCTGACATCTCTCCCACCTGCAGGCATCGGATTTCCGATCAATATTCCGCATCTCCACCGATACCACCAACAGCGCATCCGCGACAGCCACACCCAGTCCAGGATCCTGACCAACACCTCCGTGGTGCAGCTCCTGCAAGAGCAACCCGGCGTGGCAGGGTCCCGCCTTGTCGGAGCGATCATTCGCACAACTGGCCCGCGGGACGAAGATGCACAATACTGCACGGTAACAGCGAAGATGGTTGTTCTGGCGACGGGAGGATTCCAGGGCTCTGCACAACTGACGTCTACGCATCTGGGGCCCGGGGGAGACAACATCTTCGTGCGATCGAATAAAGGGTCCGTGGGCGATGGACTTGCCCTGGCGTCAGCGGCGGGTGCAGGCACAAGCCGGGGAATGGGCACCTACTACGGCCATCTTCTGGCTGCGCCGTTACGGGCGGAAGATGTGGACCCGAAGGAGTTCCTGGCGCTGGCGCAGTATCGTACGTTCCACGGCTTCATTGCCAGAGATCGGTGCTGACATGATCAGAGAGCAAGTACTGTCTCCTTATCAACCGGGGCGGACGCAGATTTGTCGACGAAAGCATCGGGGACGAGATTGTCAATCAATACCTTGCTAAGCAAGAGGGGAGACGGGGGTTCCTCCTCTTCAAGTGAGTTCGCCCCTTTGTCTTGGATAATACAACTCAACTGACTTCCGCAGCGAGCAAACACGACTCCAGCATTGCGTCTCCGCCCTGTTCCCGAACGCAGGAGATATCGATCGCTTGCAGAAGGCCCGTGATCACGGGTGCAATGTCACCAGTGCTACGTCTATCGCGGACTTAGTCTCGAAACTAGAAGAATGGGGCGTGGACGGTATTCAAGCTAGACGGACACTCGAGAATTACGACAGTCGCATCCGACTGGGAAAGCGGGAGGTATCGCTGGATGCACCCACCGGCACGGCGGGCGCGGCTTCCCGCCCGCTGACCGACGGCGAGGGTCCTTTCTATGCGATGGAGGTGCAGCCGTCGTAAGCACCATCAACGCATATCTGACAGTTGAGCTAAAGCTGATGGTCTATAGAATCACATTCACATATGGAGGCGTCCAGATCGACACACGGGGCCGTGCTCTCAGCGCGGATAGAACAGCCATCCCCGGCTTGTTGATTGCGGGCGTCGATGCAGGAGGGTTCAGTAACCGCGGGTATGCGGGGGGCCTGGCCCTGGCGTTTGTCACGGGCTTCTGGGCGGCGCGGGAGGTGGCCCGGACACTGGGGCTGCCGGAGCCTGAATTGCCCGCTGCGGCAGCGGAGGATACGCCCGATGAGCGGGCTTGGCGGAAGTCGAGTCGATTGTGATTGTTTAACTTGATTGAAAACTCACTATTTATCGCTTAGATATAAGGTCAATGACTACGTGTACCTTCTTCACACAAATGTTTGTTTCCATGTATTGAATTTGGTCGTGATGTGGCTATACTTGTATACCTTTGATTGGGTGCATGGCTTCCTCTCACTGCCATCAGCTAAACAGTACGGCCTATATAGAAGCCTGTAAGAGGTATATAGTTCCAGATGCATCTCGATTCCCAAGCATGCATCTCCCACCCCCAATCTGCCATTCCCATTCCACCTACACAGAGGTAACAACATAGACACCCCCCTCGACAGTCTCCACCACCCCCGTGTAAACCACCCCATTAACCCTAAACCCCTTCCCATCTTGCACCCTAACCCTCAAAAGCCCTGCACTCCTCGAAACAATCCTGGCCTCCTTCAAACCCCCCTTCTCCCACTCCACATCCACCCAAAACCCCCCTCTAGCCACCAACCCCGTCACCGACCCCGTCGCGACCTTCCCCGGCAACGCGGGCAACAAATGCACGACGCCCGCATGACTCTGCACCAACATCTCCGCAATACCCGCTGTGAACGCGAAATTTCCATCAATCTGGAACACCGTATCGGGCCCAGAGTCCGTATTCCACAGATTGGGACTCGCGAACGTCTGCAGATAAATCTGGGTATGGTTCCAGACGGCCTCGCCGTCGAACAGCCGGGCGTAGAGGTTCATCGTCCACGTCCGGGACCACCCGGTACTCCCGCTGCCGCTGTCAATCCGCCAATCCAGGAAGGCCTTGGCGGCCGCCGCGAGGGTGGTGTTCACGAGGGGTGTGAGCTGGGTGAGCGGGTAGAGGCCGACGATCGGGCTCATGTGGCGGTGGCCGGGGTCTTGTTCCGTGTAATCGAGGCGCCATTCCATGATGCGGCCTGCCGGGGAGATCTGTGGGGGTTTAATGCGGGCGAGGATCTGGTTGGCGCGGGTGCATTCTTCGTTGGTGAGGTGGAGGATGGTGCAGGTTTCGAGGACGGAGTGGAACAGCTCGTATAGCAGGGAGTTGTCCATTGTCGGGGCGATGTCGATGCCCTCGGCGCTGCCGGCGATGGACATGTTGTCGGGCACGAGGAAGGCTGCTTCGGGGGAGATCGAGGGTCCTGTGCTCAGGTAGCCCTCGAAGGGGAAGAGGTAGCATTCGTAGAACTGGGCGGCACTGCGGAGTAAAGGCCAGATGCGGTCGCGCAGCAGGGCCGTGTCCTGGGTGAAGCGGTAGTGGTCCATCAGGTTGGCGGACAGCCAGGCGCCCCCCAGGGGCCACATGGTCCAGGTGGTCCCATTATCGACGGGGGCGGCGTCCCCCCAGAGGTCGGTGTTGTGGTGCAGCACGTACCCCCCGTTGTCGCAGTGGTACATGTTGCGCGCCACCGCCTGGCCACGAGGGAGGATGATGTCCATCAGGTCGAGAACGGGGGTGAAGGTCTCGGCTAGGTTGGTCACCTGAGCGGGCCAGTAGTTCATCTCGAGGTTGATATCGAGGGTGAAGCGGCCGCCCCACGCAGGATCGTAGTCTTGATTCCACAGGCCCTGGAGGTTGGCGGGGAGGCCGGGCGATGAGGCGTTGGCGCTGCGGCGCGACGAGGCAATCAGACAGTGTCGGCCGAAGTGGAACATGAGCGTCACCAGTTCCGGATCGCTGTCGGGATTTTGTTGGTAGTTCAGCAATCGAATATCTGTGGGCAGATTGCCACTTGCGCCGGAGGACCCTAGATCTAAGTCCACTCGCGTAGAGAGTGCAGCGTAGTCAGAGACAGCGTTGTGTTTGACAGCGTCAAATCCTCGGTTGACCGCATTCTGCAGTTTCTGCTCGAGCACCGCCTCGCGCTGACTCGCAGAGGGGTAGCGGTAGGATGTCTCCGCATCGAAGAAGATATCCACCGTCGTAGCGCCCTGCACGACAATCGAGGTCCCGTTGGCCTCAATCCGCCCTACAATCTGCATCAGCAATCTGCACCCACCAACCCACCCCCATATAGCAAGTATCCTCACCTCCAGACGCCACAATCCTCGCCTCAGACCCAACCCGAATCGGCCCCCTCTCCTCTTCCAGCGAATTCGCCTTTAAAACCAACCTCCCCGCCCCATCTCCATCTAAACTCGCACTCCTCTCGACCACAAACACCTCGCGTTCCAACGAACAAACCACATTCAACGCCCCAACCTGACTACTTGAAAGCCTCACCGCAAGAACATCATCCGGATAACTAACCACATACTCGCGCCTATCGTCATCAGTCCTACCACTGCCAAACATCCATACCCCATCCCCGCACCCCATACCCAATATCCTGGATTAAACAAGGAACAGACTCACCTATACCCCACCCCCAAAACCTCAAACTCGACCCCTACAACGCCGGTCCTCAAATCCAACGCCCTCGTATAATTCCCCACCTCTCCTTCCAATCTAAAATCCAACCGCAACGCCCCCAGCGCACTATACGACTGCGGCAACGCGGGTATGGCCGCCATATCGCGCAGCGTGCGCTGACCCGCGGCGGTGATCTCGCCATCGGCCAGCATTTGCCGCACGGGCGCCAACGCTCCGTATGCCTTGGGGTTGACGCGGTCGACGAACGAGCCGTTCCAGAAGCTGTCCTCGTTCAGGGTGATGTTCTCGAGGGCGGGGCTGCCCCAGACGGCGGCGCCGAGGCGGCCGTTGCCGATGGGGAGGGTGGTGGTGAAGTTTGTGGCGGGGGTGGTGTGCCATGATACTGTTGAGGGGTTGAATTGTGGGGATGCGTGGGTGTAAGGGAGGAGGGGGGTAAGGGAGAGGAGGAGTTTGAGGGGGCGCATGGTGAGAGTTGGAGGAGGTACAACTCACATTGACTCGTTATGAGGGAGTGTTGGGTGAGGAGTGCTGCTATTTAAGCAAGTGGGAGAATACAGGGTGAGCTACGGATGGTGATCATGCAAGCTCTTGTCTGCAGCTACGGGACTAGGGCTACGGCGGAGAGTGTCTATCCCACTAATCAGAGGACTTCAGGCTGCTGGCTGCATGCTAGTGCAAGAGGGGTCCAATTTATCCGCGGGGATTTTCGACCAGCTTTTTGTTTCTCGCAAGATGCAATATCAACAATGATGTCAGGCTAGCTGGGTCTACCTTGGGGTAAACTCACCATTCACCTTGGATGGTTGTGGCAGATGTCACGTGTTGTGAAGAGCGAACCAGGCCTCCAGGCTTGGATTTGGGGTCGCCGACTAAGGTACTAAGCTACCCCACATCCCCAGATTCCGCAGGCACAGTACCAAGCTGCGGTCCCTTCCGAGTGGGCTGTCATCCAAGGTCGACCGGAATGTCCGAGCATGGCACAACATTCCTGGTGGTCCATCCACGTCTATTTCCGGCGTGTTGGAAACATGGGGTAGTCTCCGCATTCGGAGGACGCGCATTCCAGAGCAGTCCGCACGCGGAACCATCAACAGCACATCACACCACACGTATATTCTCTCAAAGACGTAGAGATTATTACAAGCAAAATCAGGATTGTCAAATGGACCAGAGGTTTGTTTATGGCCCATGCCAGTTAGGATAGAATATACAATACAATTATGTACAAACGTAGAGCGCCCGTTCTGCAAACAACGAGTGCTCCACAGACCGGTCTCAATATAGTACGGAGCCGGCGGACTGACGGACGCATTCGTCCAGCCGGCCAGCCGCGAATGCCGAAGCAGGAAATCAACACGACCCAAACCATCAACCGAAAAGAGGGACCAAGTATATGTCACTTGGCCGGAGACCCAAGACCGAGAAAACCCAACGCCGGAAAACGAAGCAAACACCAATAAACCCAAATCAAGAAGCAGAACCATTTCGATAGCGCGTCGTTGTGACCACGAGACGGGCGGTCATGCAGTGGCTTAATGTAGAAAATATAAGAAATGCGACGGAGCTCAAAGAACACGACTAAAACCAGATGAATCCAATCATAACACGAGAGAGAGAGGGGGAGCGAAAGGGGGTATGTAGGTTGTATGTGAGAGAAGGAGACGCCAGACGTTCCCCGCCACGGACAGAATAATAGCATCGTCGCGGGGAGATCGGCTGGTAGGACAGGCAGCGTTGTCATACGTTGACCTCGTTCCACTTGCGAATCTCTTGATCCTCGCGGGCATCGCGTTTCTTGTTGCGGAAATGCAGGACGATGAACACCACGATAGCACCTAGTACGATCCTAGTCGACATCAATTGATGGTCTTCCTCAAGGCAGCTGAATCTTCGCAAGAGAAAGAAGAAGAAGAATAAAACCTACACGCCAGTGACAATGCCCGGGACACCGCTCTTGAGAAAATTGCTGACGGGCTTCTCCCCACAAGTACTGTCGCTCGAGTCGCAGTCGCTGCGGGTCCAGAGATGCAGCGAGGAAGCCATCGCGGCCAGCGCTCTTTTAGAGTCAAGGTGTAGGAAGGAGTGGTGCGACGCCATTGGATCAAGAGCTACTGTTGGTTGTAGCTGGGCTGCAGGTGGGTGTGTATAAGCGCGAAGGTACAGTACGGGAGAGAAAGAGAACTGATTTGAAGGAGCCTGGAGGAGGGGGAAGACACACACCAACGGACCCAGGAAAATCAGGAGGGGAAAAAGAGAAGGGGAAGGTGGATGGATCGCAGTTCTAGAAAACTAAAAAAGGTTTGGGAAAAAGGGGACTTGGCAAACCGTTCTAAGGGGAAAATGAAACACCCAGTGAACCCCAGCAACATTCCTTTGCGGAATGGTGAGGTTTCAGATGCTTGACCCCTCACTATTTCCCCCTTTTTTTTTCTCTCTTCTCAATCGCTCCCACCTCCAGATCCACTTTGATTGCGCCCAGACTCCATCCAGCAGGTCGAAAATCAATCTAACCTTGGCAAACTTCTATTAATATGGGTGATTCTATCCCACCCCCAGTCACTCACAAACAATCAGGCAGACAACTCAAGAGCCGAGCCGTCATATCGGTGGTGTTCGTTTACTCCGATCGGGAGGGAAGATTAAGAAGTTACACCCCCTCCCCCCTTTTAGGGCTACTGCCTTTACCTACATTCACTGCACTGCAGTACTCCATGCTCCTCCATAGATACACCTCATTCTCTTCTCTTCAACAAGTGGAGTCGCCCCTTGAAGTTGAAGCGCCACCGTCCCCCAACCTAGGTAAACATGTAAGTCTCTCCAAACCCGGGATGTCGCAAACCCGGACCCGGGATAAACACACCACTCCTGTAAATAGCAGTGATGAGGATATTTACCTCCGGCACATCCTCCCCTGATCCGTTCTCAGCCTCAGCTTGTCTCGGGCGGAATCCGACACTGTCTCAACGCTCGAGCCGGCTGTTACACCCTGCAACACACTGTCGAATCTCCTTCATGCCGCGACATTGACCTAACCCTCGATATGCACCGAGCGGATGATTGTTTTCTTTTTGCCTCATACTTGCGAGGGGTGATTATTTCACTGATCGAGGCGTAGCAAGGAGAATACGCAGCAACGTGTTGTTATGAAGGGCAGAAGGGCATAGGAAAGGGCTTTCTGCCCTCCGCTCGGGCCATCGCGACCGTTGACGGCATCCAGGCCCAACTTGACGGAGAAACGCACGTTCCACTGCGGAAACGCACAGACTGCGCATATTCTCGGTTGTCGTGATACTATGAGACTACACTAGGGTGTAGTTATGGAGTTTGACTTCATCTACTATTTCCAGTTTCACCACGACTACGTTGCACGAGAACGAGTGACGAAGAAGGCAGATTCATTATGCATCTAAATACCCATGCAGCCAAAACAAACTTTTAGTTCCATCTCCGTCGTCTATTTTGTATGCTTGTCGTCATAAAAGTTCCACGCACGTACGTCTAGCTCATCAAGCGTTCGAATCCGCCAGTCGAGCAGGTTTGGCGGTTTTGCTGTCAAAGAGTTTGTAGGTCACCACGGCGAGCGCGAGACAGGTGATGGCTGAAGGCAAAGACAATGTTAGCGGGCTTGTCAGTTCATGCACCATCAGAACAGAAAACGCTCACCAAACACCGTGGTCGAGTAATAATAGCCGACGGTCTCGGACAGCGACCCGGCGATCAAGGGCCCGACCATCGAGCCGGTCCCGAAGGCCATTTCCACAATGGAGAAGGCGCGCGAGCTGCCTCCATGCGGTCCGAAGATGAGCGGGTCTTTCGTCTGTTTCTCCTTCACGACCCCTATTTCTTGGTTAGCACATGCGACGGGAGAGCAATGACAACCCGAGGGGAAGAAGCGGATCGCACTCACAAGTTACCTGCAGACTGCCCGCTCCGCGCACTAACATGGAGAATAGACCGAAACCCAGCATCGTGGTGACGAAGATCGGTTTGCCGTTGGTGTCGGGGCTGGCCCAGGGGAACTTGTCGTCGCCGGGCACTCCCAACAGCCACAGCAGGGGCGCCAGCGTAAACCAGCCCAGCGCCGTCGGATTGCGGAGTCCCTGTCGATCCCGCATCCACCCGGCGGCAGCGGAGAGGAAGAACGAGGGGATCTGCAGACAGAAGAACATCATTCCGGTCGGCAAGCTGCCCCAGTGGAAGACGTCCCGGAGGTGCAGCGGGAGCGTCGCTTCGAAGCCGGAAAAGATCGAGGACATCAACAAGGTATTCGCCAGGCCGGCCAGAACCCGCCCGTCACTCAGCATGATCTGGTAGAAGTGGCGAGGGGAGGAAGCATCGGTGAGCGTGGTGCTGGTGCTGGTCGAAGCCGAGTCCCCTGGAGTCGGTTGAGCCTCGGAGCTATCCGACAGAAGACCCGTGGTTTCATCCTGCGTCGCAGCTGCGACAGGGCTGGATCGATCGGGTTCCAGCATAATCAACCGGGCGACAATGTCCACCGCCAGCACGACCAGCGGAACCGACCAGGCCGCCCAGTATCCAAAGAGTTCCAGCATCGCTCCCGCCACGGTCGGTCCCGAGATAATTCCTGCCGTCACAAAAGTCATCGCGAGCCCCAACGTTTTCCCCAGATTATCCGCATCGATGTGGTCGGTCAGCATGGCGTGTCCCACCACCCAGGCAGCACACCCCGCAATCGCCTGCATCGTGCGCCCAATGAAAAGCGCGGCCACTGTCCAGCAGTTAGCATCGCCGCCTCGTCGCGATGGAAAGAGCTCAAGGATCTAGATCACACTCACCATTGAGAGTCGAAGCGACGAGCCCGGTTCCAACGAAGCAGCCACCCAGGGCCAGAAGTAAGGGAACCTTGCGGTTGGGGGTCTTGTCGGCGAAGTGGGCGATGATCGGGGCAGCCACAATCCCCAGGAAGCCGTGCATGGACAGCAAAGTGGTCATGTAGCACTGGGTCTCGGACGGGTCGATTCCCAACCGCACCTCGATCATGTAGCTCAAGATGGGGACGAGGAAGCCATAAAGAAAGGTTTCAGCAAACAAGGCGACGGTGACGGTGAAGACGATGAAAGAGCGAGAGGAGCGCCAGCGGTAGCCGACGGGGAGTGGTTTTTCCATGGTGGAAACTGGTCGCACAATGAAGCTATTCGGAGGTCCCGCCTACTTTTTCAGGACCAAAACCTGGAAGATCACTCCAGATATGTATCCACGGGTGGACTTCGAAAGAGCGCGGGGGAAAAGTGAGATCCGTAAGCAAGTCAGGCAGTGCAAAAAGATTGACTCATGGTCGGAGCCTGGAGCCGGGGGGGGACATTCTGCAAGTGGGGGCGAAAGTTGTAGAGATTGGCCGAGGCTGAACAGAACGGACTGAATGAACTCCACTCAATGGACTGAACCCTGGATCGAGTCCACTTTACTCGGGGCCACTAGTCCGGTTGTAGTTAGAGTCTCCATCCCGAAGATTTGAAAGATTACTCCGAGTAGAGAGACATGGGCTGATGGACAACAGCTCGATAAGATAAGGTTGTGGTTGTCTACTGTGTGTGTTCTGTTCAGACGCGGAGGTGCTGAACTGTACTGTACCTGGCTGTAGACGGTACTCCGTGGTCACTCCGTATCTGTGAGTCAACCACTTCTCAGCCGCCCCTGACTCATCTTTCATAGTTAGTTGGTTATACTCCGTCAGTTATAGACTTTATTATCAATTCATTAGTCACAGCATAACAACAATCAAACAGCAGTCCGTTGCTTTTTCAGGGCTGGAACGTTGATCCCAGCTCATCTGACCCGGAGCCATGCGCGATGGTCGCGTCGCGCGCCTGCCGCCCGCCACCTTGCTGGAGATTTGTATGCAGTCTCGGTCAAAAGACTGCAATCCAGCATCAGCTCAGTCGCCGATATACTAGCCAGTCGCCGACCGCTGCGCAACATGCATACTTCGATTCCCAACTCAATCACAGTCGCAGCAAGGCTTTTTATGAACTGCATCTACTCCTCTTTCTACCATGGCCCTTGCGTCCCTTGCGCCAATGATTTTCCGTCAACGGCGCAGAAGGCATACCGCAGAACGGGAGTATGAACTTCAAAGCCTTGGAAAACATCGCAGGATATGCCTCCGTCATTTATATTGTGGAGAGTATTTGCTAATAGATCAGTCGGCAAGTATGCACAAGTTTGCCGTCCGACACTGAATCTCTTGACTCCCCGTCTCTGCAAATCGAGTAGATTCAATTCGAGTTCACTTGCGCACGAGGCGCCGCCACCGTGACCATTGCATTGGCCAATAGCATTGGATGCGGCCATTCAACTCACCGCTTCATCAAGTTGAAAACGGAGGCACCTTCTTGATGATTTGGGAGAACACCTGAAGGGCGGTGTCGGGCTCTGTGTGAGAAAATCAAGTTAACAACTCGAAGCTTCCTCGGAATGGCTACCTAGGTAGTAGTGATGACTTACGGTAGTAGGGAACCTCATGGCCAGCCTCATACACGCGGAGGAAGGTAAAGTTTCCGACCGTCTTAAAAGTGCCCTTCTCCGTCCCATTTACCTCGTAGGGCTGGAGAGTCTTGTTCTGGAAGGCCGTCTGGCCTGCAAACTCCACCGCATTTGCCACACCGAACCCGCCAATCCAGTTGCAGATCCAGTCCGCATCACCGGCCCAGAGCAGAACATTGATGCCAGTCTGAACCACGTCGGAGAGGGTCGCGAGGAAAGATCGCGTGCCTAGTGAACCATCATTAGTGCATACTCGAAGAGCCAAGGGTGCCTCTACATACCATCACCCGTGGCAGCAAACTTGTAATACGGAGCATCGGGACATTCGGAGTAATTTTGACGGGCACCAATCGCGCGCTGCACGGCCGCATTGTTCAAGTAATAATAGTAGGTCTCAGGAGGATACGGGTCATTCGAAGGCTCGCGCACATCATAGACATCCCAATCGCCAGTTTCCATGATCGGGTCGTCGATCAGGTCGCCACAGATGTCGCCAGCCTTGATGCACGCGGCGTCTGTCCCCAAAGTCGTGCATGTTTCGATGGCTGGGACGCAGTATTCCTGGTAGTCCTTGTAGTACTTGGCCCCAGCAGAGGCATTAATCAAGGGACGGTAGGGGTTCTGCAAGGCATAGGTGATGTAAGCCTTCTCTTGGATCGTGGAGTCAAACCAGCCATTATTGATGCCGAGAGACCCGATGTTGATAGTCTCACCAGTAACAGCGCCCGTCTTGATCCCGGCATTCTGTTGTTGAATGTAGTGAGCAAATTCAGGGCCGTAGTGACCACCGTATGACTGCATGGTTATCAGCTTTCTCAATGAACTCGAAGCCACTTAGCTTGTCAACCTACCTCGGTGAACAAATTGAACTCGCGGCTCTCATATTCAGGGAAATGGGCGAAAAATGCTTGCAGCAACTTCCAGACAAATGGTGCAGCCGTGACTGTGCTATTCACAGCATCGTTACCGTACGAGAATCCCACCCCGATAGGCTGATCAATGTAGATCATATTTGAGTAGGTGTTCCAACTGTAAGGGTTCAAGGACGGCGTTGTCTCGTTATTGACAAATCGACACGGTCCATGCTCTTGGAACAACCCGATCATAGACGAGCAACCAGGCCCACCGTTGAACCAAGCCGTCAAAGGCGCCGTTTGGGGGTTGTGGCGGGCTTCGAAGAACCTAAGGCGATCCCGTTAGCTTAGCGGGAAGCCGGACGAAGATCGCATCTCCTACCAAAAGAACATGTTCATGTCCTCTCCTACCGAGAGGTAGCCTGAGTACTGATTGACCCCGGGTGTGGTCTCACAGATTCCGGAGTTCTTCACTATCTCCAAGTTTGCTCCGGTAGCTGCATGATGGTAGACAGTGTACTCAATTCCCCTCTTGACGACCTTGGACACCGTGTCTCGCTGTACATGGGGGACGGCCAGCACTACGCCCACCAACAAGGTGGACAGTAGCCAAGAAGTGGCAAGCAGCTTCATCGCAGCAAGCTGAGCAAAAGGACAATTGCAAACTTGTGATGGGAGTTTCTTGTGCGACAGCCTGGGCGACCGTAAATAAATAATCCCGAAGGCGGGCGGGGAAGACCAAATGTCGCAAGACGTGTTGCTTCAACGAAGCTTGGCACCATCCATGATAATGTATTTCGTGCAGCTGGTGTTGAGCCATGGGACGTACACTGCCAGGATCAAGCTCGAATGAGCGACGATCAGCCCGTCTGCGGCAATGCCTCGAAACACTTAGATGAAGGTTACATCCGCTGTGTTTCCGCGGGAGACAAGTATTGACCACAGTAATCAACCCAACCACCGTCCAGAACCTACCAGATGCATTGCTGTGTGACTTGTATTGTGTTGATCCACGCTCGTTGGTCGACGGAGAGGAGAAGCGAAGTGGTTATCATGTCACTCTCTGCATGAGTTCAATAACCCCTGCCGATCCCCTCTCGGCGCCCCGTCGGAATCCGATCAATCACTAGATAGTTTTTGCCATCATTGGTGGCACTTCTGCTATCGTCATCGGCTTTTCGTAGCATCTGGACTCTGTGCAAGATTCTGGCTCGGCTATTAGCTACTCAGCACCCATAACGCTATGGCGAGCGACGGGGATAGCGTGTCGCAACCTGCCTTTCTGCTGAAGATATAGCCCCGAAGAAACGCGAAGCTAGTGGAGGCCATGATCAAAATCTCTCAACAAGAGGGGTAATAGTCATTTTCACGTTTGTGTAGTACACGGGCTTAGAAGTACGTGATGATGATGATGATGAAGAAGAAGAAGAAGAAGAAGAAGAAGAAGAAGAAGAAGAAGAAAGAAGGAGTGGGCATGATATCCAAGGTTGTAAGTCTCGGAATACTGATTGTGATGTGCCCGGCGCCCGCGATGGTGCTCGACTGCCTGGTTGGTATTGGTAAACAAACGCAACAAACGACACACTGTCCGCTGACAGCAACCCCGGTCTTCCCTGAATTGCCACTCTCCTCCTCTACGTACAACCTTGAACTTGATCTTGTTTCTACTCTTTGCTATAGTATGTGGGGAACTGGCTGTCCAGCCTGCTCGTGCTTGGAGTCCAATAAGAAATATGCACTGATGCCTTTGCATTCAACCCGGCTCAGTTGCTCTATGGCAAGCCTCCAGCCGCAGCTACAGCATTGTTCCTAACTTGGTCTACAGGCGACACTCACTCAAAGGCACCTGTCGGTCGGCTCGACTCTTTCGTCAGAATTTGTTGAGGAGTCATAGACGATAGCGAAACCCGACCGTATTCCAGTCTGTCACGTCCTCATAGTCCGCTGGGTTCAGTTCCACAGATTGTACGACCACCGAAACGTCCGTCCCATCGCGCTGCTCGCCGGCTACCTTCCCTCCCACTGCACCAGCTAAACTCGCACTGCCTTGTATGCCCTCGTCCCGGTCCCGCTTCGAATTCAGCCACTGCAGATAGAAGCGCAACGAGATGGCTAGCCCGACAGCAATGATATAACAGATCAAAATCGCGCGGAAGGATGTTGGGTACGTTGGTGCCTCACTGGTCCTGAACAGCTGCGGCCCGGCAATGTTACCTGCGCAGTATGCGACAAACATCATAGCTGTCATCGTCATCTTCTTGGTGACACCCCGATAATTGCTCTGCAACAGGGACATCACCAGTGGCAGTGCCCCAGGACCCGTCGAAAGAAGAAAGTACCCGAATAGTTGCGCTCCCAAGGGAACATGGTGTGCGCGAGCGTAGATGATCGCGCTTCCAATAATAGGAAAGATGATCACGCATACGATCAGAATACAGTTCAGCTTATTGGAACGACTTGCCAGCCATCCAGTCACGGCGATCGTTCCCGCGCTGATCACACTGGCTGGGATATTGATCAGCGTGGATTGCAGAGACGTGAAACCAAATGATTTGATCACCAGATTCCCGAAATTCTGAGTACCTCCATTCGGAATTTGAGTTAAGAGAGCAATAGCAAACAGGTGCCAGGTCTTCGGGTCTCGAATGCACTCCACTACCTGCTCCCATTTCCAGGTGGTATGCTCTGTGCGACCTGTACCAGCAATGACGGCACGATTGCTCATGAACTCTCGTTCCTGGGGTGTCAGAAACCGGGCGCTGGAGATACTATCCGGCAAGAAAGCCAGCAGGACGAATCCCCAGAGAAAGGTTGCAACACCCAAGATAATGAACATCCACATCCACGGTCGGAGTGGATGCTCAATGTGCCCGATGCCGTAGGCAAGCAGGCTCGCAATCAGGCCTCCGACCGAATTCCCCGAAAACCAGATCCCCGTTCGGAAGGGGATCTCATCCCGGGTGTACCAGGTCGAGGTGATGAACATGAACGCGGGTGTGATAGTGGCCTCTGCGACCCCAAGCAGGAACCGGACAGCCAGAAGGCCGCCATAATTCACACAGACGGCAGTCAGCGCAACCACTGCTCCCCAAAAGAGTGTGTTCAATCCCAGGTATTTGGCCACCCGCACTCGGGGAATCAGCATGTTCGTGGGCTTAGAAAATCAGCCATTGTCATTATTTCCAGAGGTTATTACATCGCTCGTACCCATTCCCAAAAGAAATACCCGAAATAGAAGATACTCGAGACCCAGCTATATTGTTGTCCGACCAAATGCTGTGATGGATTTTGTCAGCAACTCTGAAAGCTTGCAAGGGGCTGAGTTCGCCACACCGTGTCCTCCGTTAAACCAAACACCGAAGCACTAGAGAGGATGGCTTTGTCCATATAGTTGAGCAGATAGGTGACAAAAAGCAGGGGAATCAGTCGCCTATCCACCTTGCGCAACACGCGCGATGCAAGGGCACTTGTGTCCCCAGCATAGCGACTCTCAGAAGGACCAGCCGTACTCGAAGGCTCTGCCATGATCATGAAGTCTGATGTACAGAGCCTCCCACAGAACAAGGAGTCAAGAGATTCGGGGAAAGACAGAATATGCTGCCTCTCGGCTTTTTATCAACTTGTCCGACCTCGAGTGATTCGACGAATCACCCCCATCCCTTGCACTGACCGGGCGATAAGATAAGCACTCGGGAAGAAAGCGGGAAAAGCGGGAAAAGCGGGGAAATTTGCCAGCTTATCGCAACCTAATTCAAGCACCTGGCCTGACTTGGACGATATCTACGATATGAACACACACGAAGGGCGGCAGAATCATGACTCGATGCGGAACTAGCTATCAATGGGTCTCGCAATCTGCGGTTGTCTAGCTATCCATTCCTGTGAGCGTGTCTTCAGGTCCGCTTCTCCCTGCCTTGACGGCCCCTCGGAGGCCAAGACTCTAATTCTAAGCTCCGATGATCGCAGGGAGCAAGCGATCAACAGACCTCCAAATAGCAGACGAGTCCGGATGCTCCCAAGCGGCTCCAATCCAATAAGTGTTGCGATGCCCTTGCAAATCGTTCACATCCTGATAGAACCCTGCTTTTATCGCCTCTCGATTGACATACATGTCGTATGGACTAAGGGTTGCAAAGGCAAGAAATGTTGGCTCTGCTGCATTGAGACCCTGGAGTCGGAGGATATCGTCGACAATTGCATCTCGAACTTCCTGCTCGCTCATCTCTTCTGCACTCCCATATGTCACCAGGTGGACACTTGGAACCTCTGAAGACAGGATGGAGTATGTGCATGGGTACGCGGGAAGCCTATATGGCGTATCGAGACCGCGGTTCAAAACTCGGGTACCATCCGGAAGACCGCTGTCCCTGATCAGAGCCGTGTAGACGTACCCGTACTGGAATTGACGGATGAAGAAAGATTCGAGACTGTCCAGGTCGAGCCCATCCATCTCGTCAGTCTTCGGGGGCAGAGCCATGATAGTCGCATCTGCTTCAATTACGACTCTCTCGCCATTGTCCGCCTCGACTGTCAGTTGGTGAAGCTTATCATCTGACCGCCGAGCATGCACAACGGTGCTGTTAAGCAGTAGATCCTCCGCCAG
Organism: Aspergillus aculeatus ATCC 16872; assembly: GCF_001890905.1. Lineage (NCBI taxonomy): Eukaryota > Fungi > Ascomycota > Eurotiomycetes > Eurotiales > Aspergillaceae > Aspergillus > Aspergillus aculeatus. The sequence goes on from NW_017962982.1 coordinate 134,209, forward strand.
CTCTTGTTGCGCCGCGTAGTAGACTTCCGATATGTTGCGACGCGTGGGAACAAGGTAGCCGTTTTGCATACCTTTCAGCCGGTTCAGTGAAACAATCTTCAATGGGTAGACCGTTGCATAGTCGAGCAAATAGTGCATCCCTTCGCTCAGCATGGCCACTATCTCCAATGCCGGCCCCAGATCGTGCTCCTTGACAAAGTCATGGAAGGGCTCGAGAAGGGGCTCCGGCACCTGTTCGGAGAGATTCCATCCTTGAGACAGATACGAATATCGCTGTAGCTCTGTGGTGTAGCGCTCAATGGCCGCCTTGGTATTGCCTGGATATGGCGGAACCGACGCCCCCGTGCGGAAGTCGAATCTCAGGGTCTCAAGGTCTTTAGTTGATGTGTCGATTTCCATCGGGATATCGAAATGTTTGAAGAACTTCCTAGTTTCGGGGGAATCATCGTATGCTCTCACGCCATAGTCGATCGGGGTGCGCGTGACTGGGTCGAAGTACGTTCGCGCCTGGCCACCCAGATGGCCTGTCTTTTCCACGATCACAACATCCTGACCCAGCTCCCGGAGGCGAATAGCAGCATAGGTCCCCGCTGCACCACCGCCAATGATGCAAAAACCACGTCTGATTACCGTCTCGTTGCTCGACTGCAGAGATTCATCGGCATTGGCGAGCCTACCAAGCCAAGTGGGTACCAGCAGCAGTGCCAGAAGAACAATCCATGGTGTTGCGAGCTTGAAGATCATCTTGACGTATTATCGTTTGTTGCAGCTGCTTTAGGATTCCCTGGCTTTTCATTTTCATCATCTCGAGGTTATATATGTTCTAAAAGGCTGATTAAATTCCCGAAGTGCCACCATCACATGAATATCACTCAGCACCCAACGGATTACATGACTGTCACACGAGTGCACCTGGGAAAACGAACACAATGAAGAAGTGCAATCACTTCACGCCCTCCGCTGCTTCCTGGAATGTGAAACATATCGTCATCGGGATTGAGCCGCTGCCGAACGGCTTCGATTTTCGAGAGGTACAATCGGCTGCAGAGCATGCTAACATCATTCTACGTGTACATTGTGGTGAAACCTCTCAGTCAGATAGACCAAAGCATTCAACAAATCAGCTTCTTTCGTCTATTTATACATGCGCCACGCTCTCGATTCGTCCACCAATCAAGCTCTCTTTGAATCTCGAATTTAGCCGTTGCACAACGCACTGATGTTACAGTAGAACTCAAAAACAGACTCGAGTTACGCACACTTGCCGTTCTGGCAAGTGAGATCATCCGAGCAATCATTCTCCGTGGAGCAGGTGGCACCTATATTTCATCACAATATTTAGTGTCACATACGGGGCGCCACTCAATTAATCAACAACAGACACAGCCGACTTACCGGCGCAGTGACCCGACCAAGAGCACGAAGAGGACGACGGGCCGGAGCTTGCCGTCGAGGTCGGTTTGGACTCAGAGCTGGAGCTAGAGCTGGATCCAGAGCCGCTCCCGGATCCCGAAGAAGAGCAGTAGGTCGACGCCACAGCACCACTGTAGGTGTTGGAGGTGTAGCACTTGCCATTGGCAAAAAGCGCGGTAGCTAGCAGAACCAGAATCAGCGGGTTCAACGCTCGATAGCGACGAAAGGGATCCGACTTACAGTCGACGGTGTACGAGCTCGCCGGGCTGAGGACGATCGACTGGGAGTCGGGAGTCAAGCTGTTCTCGCAGTCGATTTGAGTGTCGCCTCCGTCGGAGTTGGAGCCAGTCCAGATGTCGATGTGCAGCTTGCCGGACTTGTAGTCCGTGGCTGTGGCGAGTTAGTACTTGCGTTCTTGATGTTGATGCTGGTGGAAAGTAACGTACTACACTGGGCGCATTCGTCCTCGTACCGAAGGTACTTCTTCAGGTAGGGGAGATAGATGATCTCACACTGCTCGAATTCGCCGGACGCGGAAGCGAAGGTCAATGGGTCGCTGTAAGTACCGGTACCTACATACTGTCAATTCGCCTGTCGTCGTCAACGTAGAAGGCTGCACTTACCGCCAGCAGTGTAGCCACGGCCACAGTCATAGGCGATGTCTGCACTGGGAGGATCGTTGTCGGGATATCCATAGAAGGTGACCGTCACGTCTGATTCGGTCGAACAAGCGGCGGCGGCGGAGACGAGGCCTGCGAGGGCCATTCCCTTGAAGAGTTTAGAAGCCATGATTAAAAGGTCAAAAGGTTGTTGAATGACGTTGAGAGAGGCAAAGTATGCCCAATGCTGCTGGTATTGTCTATGCTAAGGAAAGGTCTTCTTTCAGCTGCGCAACACCCATCTTTATACACTTCACTTGCCCCATTGCGTCAATGTGTGCATACCAATGCCCCTCCCTACCTAGTCCACATGGCCAGGAGGATGCATATTGGGGGCAACCGGCGGTTTCAGCATACGACAGTCAGCTAATCTGCAGCAACCTCAAATCCTTCAAGCATGCGATCCATCGCCGATCCCCCATTGCAAGGTAACCCGCGGTGGTAATGGGGCCGTAGATGTCTCGCTTAATTTCAGTTTCCGCCAATGACTTCACCCACATCTTCACTTCAATGACCAGTCGCAAGCCCAACACCGAAGTTCACTTATCCTGCCCATAATCTTCAGAAGCAATCCAACTTTAGTATTCAATCCAAAGTACGCGGAAGAACCATCATGCCATCCCGAAACAAGAGCCCGTATAGGGCGCATGGGGTCCGAAAACCCCAGTTTCCGGATTGGGCAATCCGGCCCCAATCCGTCTCCACCAGCTATTGTTAGACCCCCTTCTAGAAACGTACCGTAGTCTGCAAGATCGGACCCTGAAGGATCGTGGCGAGCCGGAGATTTCGAACCCAGCCAATCCAGACAACTGCTGACGGGTCTGGCATGTTGGCTTTGAATTTTTCCACCGGGGTGCCTTGAATTGCGATTCGGTCGTGGGCTGCAAGGCACGTCCGGCAAAAGAAGCAATATTGCCGATGATTGCAATCAATGTGTTCGACTCAAGGGGGAACTTATATCCTTAGGCAAGGCAATGCAATTGATGATAGAATCTGCAATGATATTCACAAAAAATCCCAGCTCATCTTGGCAAGAAAAAGGATGGAATAGCACACACCACATCCAGCATTCTCGGTCATTCAACCATCATAGCCCAGAGGCCCAAGCAGCATTGAAAGCTTATCCCCGACCCCGATTAGGAAAATGGGTTGACATGGAATCCTGCAGACCGAGACAACGAACCAGTGCGACCGGTGCGAGGCGAAGGATCTTCTGCTGGTGCGGGCTAAGCCGCTGATCAGCATACATTACGCTCATATGAGTACCTATATGGATAAGCTTTGGCCGTGGCAGGCAGGATCGTGCCATGTTTGAGGTTGGTTGCTGCGTTCTCCGTCTCCGGTTCAAGCTTGCTCGGACTAGATCCTATGTTCGGGGCACGTTTCTGTACCTGCAGGATTGAGGAAGGGAGCCGGGACGGTGTACCGGTCTGGAAGAGTCCTATAGTTTCCTTATCTCGGAAATTGTGGCGGTCGGTTGCTGAGACCGCCCCTCGCTTAGAGGTTGGGTTCGGATTCCCTGGGGCTGTCGATACGTCCCCTATCTGCTCTGTAGCAGATGTAGAGAATAGAGATGAAATGAACGATTACAGCCTGAATTATACCAGTTAAAGAATAAAGATGAAGGATTTGATTGAAGGTTATTCACATTCTGTGTTCGTGCCGTGCACTAAACCTAGGCCAACCAACCAGGTGAAACTAATTGAACACTCATATTTTTCTCGCACATGTCATCATAAAGCATCATTTCCAGCGAACTGGGAAACGAAGAAAAGGGGTTGTTGTTGTATATATATCATTAAGAATACTCAAGACATGCGCCGTGACCTTGTATTTGATTTTCTCTCATCTTCCAAAGCTGTACATCCCATTGCAACCAGGCGCGGTAAAAGGATCGAGACAAAACGTCTAACCAACCCATCTTCTGGCGCTGAGGAAGACACGACCCCATGGGCCAATGTCACCCCACTCTTCGGCGTTGGGAGGCAGGTAGCTGGCGATGCCGCCCAGGACGGTACGCTCGGGGTGAGGCATGATGGCCAGCACACGACCGTCAGCGTTGCGGACACCGGCAATACCCTCAGGACTGCCGTTGGGGTTGGCGGGGTACTTCATGGTGGGCTTGAGGGTAGCGTTGTCCACGTAGCGGACGGGAGCCAGACCCTCGGCAACGAAAGACTGAGCGGTAGTGCCGGAAGCAGGGGCAAACGAAGCGCGACCTTCTCCGTGAGCGACGGCGATAGGGAAGGAAGATCCATCCATGCCGTGGAGGAAGACGCTGGGACGAGACGGATCGGGATCGGAGATGCGGACCAAGGCGACACGTCCCTCATACTGCTCGCTGGCGTTGCGCTCGAAGCTGGGCCAGTTCTCGGCGCCGGGAATCAACTCCTTAAGACGGGAGAGGAACTGGCAACCGTTGCAGACACCCAGGGCAAAAGTGTCGGGCCGCTGGAAGAAGGACTGGAACTCGTTGCGAGTGTTGTCGTGCAGAAGGACAGACTTGGCCCAACCCTGGCCGGCACCGAGAACGTCACCGTAGGAGAAACCACCACAAGCGGCGAGACCGACGAAGCTGGACAGGGAGACACGGCCAGAGATGACATCCGTCATGTGGACGTCAACGGCAGAGAAACCGGCCATGTTGAAGGCGAAAGCCATCTCAGCCTGACTGTTGACACCTTGCTCACGCAGAATAGCAACACGAGGCTTGTTGCTGAAGGGCGACATCTGGGTTAGGCTGGTCAAGAGAGGCATGGCCTTATCCTTAGGGTCGAAAGTCGCGTTCCAGGACAAACCAGGATCGGCATCATCAAGAATGCTAGCATACTCTTGATCAGCGCAGGCAGCATTGTCGCGCATCTTCTGCATGTGGTAGGACGTGGCAGCCCAGGTCTGCTGGAGGTTGGCACGGCTGTTGCGGTGAACCAAGGTGTGCTTGTGGTAAATGGTGAGGTTCTGCTTGGACTTCTCAGAAACACGACCAATCTTGTGAATCAAGCCAGCAGGAGGCCCGCAGGTGGCGAAGCAAGAGCGGAACTGGATCTCATGCTCCTTGCGGACTTGGAAGACAGCACCCAATTCCTCATTGAACAGGGTCTCCACAACATCCTTGGTGTTGGAGCTAGCGCAGATGTTGTCAATCATGATCTCAACACCGCAGCGACCGGCGAACATCATCTCAGCCAAAGTAGTGAAGAGACCACCATCGGACCGGTCGTGGTAAGCGAGAACAATGCCTGCCTCCTGCAACTGCTGAGCGGCATCGAAGAAATCTCTGAAGATCTCGATGTCGCGGATGTCGGGGCATTCGTCGCCAACCTGGTTGAAGACCTGAGCAAGAGCGGAACCACCCAGAGCCTTGCGACCGAAAGACAGGTCGACGAACATCAGAACGGTCTCGCCGACGTCCTCGAGACGACGCAGGGCGGGAGTCCAGGTCTTGCGGTAGTTGGCAACAGGCGCGAAAGCAGAGATGACAAGAGACATAGGAGCGGTGACTTCCTTGGCCTCCTGGGAAGTCTCATCCTTCCACTTCATCTTCATAGACATGGAGTCCTTTCCGACGGGAATGCTGATGCCAAGCTTGGGGCAAAGCTCCATACCAATAGCCTCCACGGCCTCGTAGATGGCAGCACCCTCACCAGGATGGCTGCTGGCGGACATCCAGTTAGCAGAAAGCTTGACGCGGCTCAACCGATCAACAAGATCAGCAGCAACAATGTTCATGAGAGACTCGGCCACCGCCATGCGGGCCGAAGCAGCGGGCGAGATGAGGGCAAGTGTAGGCTTCTCACCCATGGCCATGGCCTCACCAGACTTCACGCCCTGAACCAGCGCGGTCGCAGTGACAGCAACGTCGGCCACAGGAGTCTGCCACTTGCCAACCATCTGGTCACGAGCAGTAAGACCACCGACAGTCCGGTCACCGATGGTAATGAGGAAAGACTTAGATCCGACGGCCGGAAGGGAGAGAACTCTCTTAGCGGCCTCTCCAAGGAGCTCAAGAGGGTTAGATGCAAGGGACGGGAGGTATGTGGAGAGACTAGCATCGACTGCGGGCAGCGTCAATTTGCGGGAGTCGACCACCCGGGTCATCTTAGGAGGCTTGCCGAAAAGAACAGACAACGGGAGATCGATGGGCTTAGGGTACTCGGTCGACTCGCGGTCCAAGAGAATGAGCCTCTTCTCCTCCTCCGAGGTACCTCCGCCACGGCCGACAACAGAGAAACCGCAACGTTCACGGTTGGCAATTGCGGTGAACTTGTTCATGCTCTCCTCACCAACAGCCATAACGTATCTCTCCTGAGCTTCGCAGCACCAGATCTGCATGGGGCTCATGCTCTTGTCGGCACTGTCAATCTCACGAAGCTCAAAAGTAGCACCCAGACCAGAGTCATGAATGAGCTCAGGAAGGGCGTTGGAAAGTCCACCAGCTCCGACGTCGTGGATAAACTTGATAGGGTTGGCATCGCCCATCGAAGTACAGGCGTTGATAACCTCCTGGGCTCTCCGCTGGACTTCCGCATTGCCACGCTGGACACTGGCGAAATCGAGATCCGCCGAACCTTCACCCGAAGTGATACTGGATGCAGCGCCTCCACCCAGGCCAATGAGCATAGCAGGTCCACCCAGGACAACAAGGTAGGCGCCAGGCTTGACAGCTTCGGGCTTCTTGATGGCGTGCTGGGGTCTGACAGTTCCGACACCACCAGCAATCATGATGGGTTTGTGGTAACCACGAACCTCAGTTTGACCATTGCCAACATCGATTTCGGTCAGAAGAGTACGGAAGTATCCTGAAATGCAGGGGCGTCCGAACTCGTTGTTGAAAGCTGCACTTCCGATGGGAGCCTCGAGCATAATGTCCAGAGGGCTAGCGATGTGGTTGGGCTTGCCAACATCCAACTCCCAGGGCTGCTTCAAGCCAGGAATGTTGAGATCAGAGACACAGTAGCCGGCAAGACCAGCCTTAGGCTTGGAACCCCGACCCACGGCGCCCTCATCACGAATTTCTCCACCAGATCCGGTCGCGGCACCCGGGTAAGGAGAAACGGCAGTAGGGTGGTTGTGGGTTTCGACCTTGGCCAGGAAGTGCACCTGTTCCTTGGTGTGGCCCCATTCCCCGGTAGTCGTGTTGGGGGCCCAGAAAGCGGAGTGATCTCCCTCGAGAACGGCGGCGTTGTCGCTATAAGCACTCACGGTGTATTCGGGGTTCTTCTTGTGGGTGTTGCGGATCATGGAGAAGAGACTGTTGGGCATCTGCTTTCCATCAATGACCCAGGAGGCGTTGAATTGCTTGTGACGGCAGTGCTCGGAGTTGACCTGCGCAAACATGAACAGCTCAACGTCAGTAGGATCACGAGCGAGAGGACCATTAGGTCCGTAGGCTTCGGCCAAGTAATCGATTTCCGACTCTTCCAATGCCAATCCGAGTCTCTTGTTCGCCTCCTGGAGGACCTCCTTGGGGGACTTATCGCTGCCGTGAAGAGGGATCGTCTCGAGGGGTTGGGGGCTGTGTTCGGAGAACATCAGGTGAAGATCCGGTTCGTTCTCGCTCATGATTTGGGTCATGCGGTCATGGAGGACATCCTGGAAGCCATCCTTGTATTCGCTGCTTCCGCTGTGCAGGCAGGAGACCTTCATACCACGCTCAATGCGCTTCACGTACTGGCGCAAGCCGCAGACGTGAGAGATACCAGTAGCCTGGGAGCTCCAAGGAGAGATCGTACCCGTGCGAGGGAAGACGTGGAAAACGTCGAAGGAGCCATCTTCAGCGGTGAAGGTGGGGGGGATATCGGTGATATCACCATAGCGGAGGAGCTGCTCCAATACCGCCCGCTGGGACTCGTCCAAGGGCTGGGAAAGATGGACATAGTGAATCCATTGCGCACGGACATCGCTAGCTCCAATGCTGGCAGCAACTGCGCGTCCACGAGAGTGGGAGAAGGCGACAGAGCCAGGAATGGCCAAGTAGGTCGAGTTGGAGGCCATTCTGAGGTGTTGCAGAGTGAGTCACTCGGTCGGGAGGCGGGAGGGAGGATAGAGGGGGGACGGGTGGCGGAAAGGAGAGGAAAGGATATAGTCGAGTAGACTGGGATTAGAAGAGAACTAAAGAAGTCCTCTATGAAAGAGGTGTCACAGACACACCTCTAATGAGTGAGTTCAACAGACTGGAGGAAGCGTTTGAGCTGCTTGTCTCGTTAAGATCAAAAATTAATCTTTCTGCTCCGTTGACGGAGGGTGGGAAAAACCACCCCGCGCTAGTCTCCTTCCGGCTTATCGTCGCTTCTTATCAGTCACGTGCGGCGCACTTTTCCCCGGAAAACGGCGGCAAAGTGTCGCTGCCTGAGGCAGCTAAGCAGAGTCTCTGGCCTTGTGTGCAGCGCAGCACCTTGCCTCTTTAGCTCCCTCGTATTCAACCGCGATAAAAAGTTGCATACTCGGTATGTACGAAGTTGAGTTGATACTGCTGGTTTTTGGTTTTCCTATGTAGTCACACACTCACAAGAGCTGCAGGAGCTCTCAGATGCCTATCGCTTGACCTAAAACCGAAACCCTGTACTCAGGGTATATGTCAAGCAGTCATCATCGCTTCTGCGAAGGGTCTTCTCGAGGCTATAATATTTTGGTTTCTGCCCGGCATAGTGAGCCTTATTTTCTGTCGTTGTGTTTCGATGATGTCTTTCGCGAGAGTTGCTGCCACAATCTGGGGCAAAGAGCTAGGACCACCTATACACCATTCAATCTGTGATCTTTCCCTGCCAGTCCCCACTGCAGCTGAAAAATGTAGCATAATGGAATGGGACATCCTGGGGATTTATTGGGTCCGGGGGAGGTTTTTCAATTTTCATTACATCTCCATTCCGAGCCTGAGCTCTGGGTTCCTTGCCGTTTCGGGCAACATGCTCCGCGTGCCGCCCTGCCGTCAACTGCGAGTTTCGACCGGCGCTTTGGCAGCCACTTCCAATCCTCAACTCCTTGGCACGGTATGAGCTCAGCCAGTTCGAGGCCGCATAGTGGTTTCTACACTTATCCCGACCGTCTGCATCTACGGGATTGTTCAAGATCCAGGATCAGGCAATCCGGAGTCATATTTCCACCTGGAGAAGGTATACGTGGCTGACTAGGCCATTCCGTCACCTGTCCTCGTAGGCTAGTCGCCAATTCTGCCCTGCATCTCTGGTAGTTTTCCAGACTCTCGTCATCCGGATCTCAGACGAAAGGCCTACTTCTCGGTATACTTCAACTCCACGCTAGAAACCGAGTACTGCGGCGTCCCTTTACCTTTATTTCTTCAGGCTTACGGTCGCGATTCGAGGTATGTATTTTGTGTGTGTGTGTGTGTGTGTGTGTGTGTGCACGCACGCACGTGCACAACACATCATACCTCACTTAGCTACCCCTGCGCAGACGTACTTCTGTCAGAGATAATCAAAGAATCCTTTACCATGGCATGACTTGTATATAGCATCTTTTGCAGAAGTCTAGAACTCCCTTAAATTGAATTATCATCCCAAGTCGGATCAGGGAGATAATCAGATCGGGGTCTCGAGCCATATTGCCGTAAGTGGCTAGTTTTGCCTACCGAGTCGGGAAATATGGCCCCTGCGGCTGTGGACCCGAGCTGGCTGGTTGCCTTTTCGGGCACATAGGTCATTTTGACTTTGCCATCTAATCTATTGTTTGTAGGTTCTCGCGGCATCTCGACCGAATCATCAGAACTTTTCATTGCTCATGTGGTAATGTCTATAGCGTTGTTGCCATGGCTCAATTCTATAAATGCAGGCATCTAGTCTGCTCATCGACACCATGTTCTTCATCGCTTCAACCTCATATACTGTGGTATCCGTCTCTGAATAGTGTCCCTTCACACTCAAAAAATGGAGCCTCTAGAACGAGTCAAGACCCATAATGACTATCCCCGCCGAACCCACTCGATGGTATCAGCCCCGAGCTCGGATCCCTTGGACCTACCATATCGAGAGGTGAACGATGGTGCCAACATGGAAGAATATACTACGGAAACAACAACCGGGGAGATAATCAAACCAGTGCGGTCTGCCCTGAAAGGAAAGGATGAAGACTGGAGGCTGGTCACCTTCAGCATCGATGATCCGGAGAACCCCAAGAGCTGGTCCAAAGCATACAAGTGGTACTGTACCATGGTTGTTTCGTTCACTTGCTTCGTGGTCGCTTTCTCAAGCAGTGTTATCACCGCCGATATAGAAGGACCCTCGGAAACATTTGGCGTTTCCAGAGAGGTTAGTCTAGTCGTGGTGACGGTCTTCGTTATTGGATTTGGAGTCGGTAAGTCGCATCCTCACTGGAACTATTTACATACTACCATATCACTGAGCTCAGAGTGACTGACTGGTTGTCTGTAGGTCCAATGGTGTTCGCCCCTCTGTCGGAGATTGTAGGCCGCAGACTCGTCTATGCATCCACCTTGCTCTTGGCCGTCATCTTCGTCATTCCATGTGCTGTTGCTCCCAATATCGCGACGCTTATCGTTTGCAGAGCGATTGATGGCATTGCATTCAGCGCGCCGATGACACTGGTAGGCGGTACACTGGCCGATCTCTGGAAAAACGAAGAACGAGGCGTCCCTATGGCAGCCTTTTCAGCCAGTCCTTTCCTTGGTCCTGCCATCGGTCCTCTTGCTGGTGGCTATCTTGCCGATGCAACAAACTGGAAATGGCTCTACTGGTTGCAGCTGATCCTTGCCTTTGTGGCTTGGGTGCTGATCACGTTCACAGTCCCTGAGACTTATGCGCCCACCCTTCTGAAGCGAAGGGCGAAGAAGCTCAGAAAGGAAAAGGATGACCCCAAATACGTCACTGAGATGGAGCTTGATGCTAGACCGCTGGCGGAGAGATTGCGAATGACTCTCTTCCGTCCCTTCCAACTTCTGTGTCTGGAGCCTATTGTTTTGTTCATCGCTCTTTACATGTCAGTCCTGTATGGCCTGCTCTACATGTTCTTCATTGCGTGAGTATATGTCCCCTAGATTGATACAGAGCGAATCTTCTAACTCTCTTCCCCGCAGCTACCCGGTTGTTTATCAAGGTGGCAAAGGTTGGAGCGCCGGATCGACGGGTTTGATGTTCATCCCTCTCGCTATCGGTGTTCTCATGAGCGCTGCATGTGCACCATTCGTGAACAAGCACTACTTGTCACTGTACAAGAAGTATAACGGAAAGCCCCCGGCCGAAGCTCGTCTGATCCCGATGATGTTCTCCTGCTGGCTTATTCCGATCGGACTCTTCATCTTCGCCTGGACCTCCTATCCCAGACTTCATTGGATCGGTCCTGCAATTGGAGGCTGGCCAGTCGGTTTTGGTTTCATCTTCTTGTATAATTCGGCCAATAACTATCTCGGTAAGTCACACCAAGCACTTCCAGTCTAGATCGATTGCTCATTCAATCATAGTGGATACATATCAGCACCAGGCCGCCTCCGCCCTTGCCGCCAAGACATTCCTTCGCTCCATCTGGGGTGCATCCACTGTTCTATTCACCGAGCAAATGTACGCCCGACTCGGATATCAGTGGGCAAGCTCTCTGCTTGCTTTCATCGCCCTCGCCTGCTGTGCGATTCCGTATGTCTTCTATTTCAAGGGAGCGTCCATTCGTCGTTTCTCCAAGTTCGCTTTCAGCGACGACGAAGAACAGGGAGAGAAACATTAGAGGGCGATTTTTATCGACCGCTTGCTGGATAGCGCACTGCGCTATTAGGTTTGCATGCTTGGCATGTTGCACGATGGACTGTACACTAATTAGATGTTTGATGACGCGTTGCGAGTTATGATTTATGTTGATACCAAGCACACTAGAAAATCTGTTAATAGATATTAATGCAATATATAGCTTTAGTGGATACCTCCTCATCCTACAAATAAGCTTAGACATAACCGTATATTATTTGGGTCGTGGTCTTAGTCCGTTTATGCGGCGTATGTCCAAGGCATGTCTGGTCATTCAGGAGGGCGCAAGCCATCACCCAATTCTCGACTTGTTCTTACCGAGATTAATGTTCTATACCCGAGATTTGACAACATGCTTTTCCCGCATTTAGATGTTTCCTCCGACATCCGACCTCCGACATCCCCAGTTTTCCTCGGCGTTTGAGGATAACCGCAGTGGTGACGAGGCCTCTCCACTCGGTCTCGATTGTCCATACCTCGCCCTATGGTTGCGTAGACCTCCACAATATTTATCACTGCCTTTGCTTCAAATGTACAATAACATTATATGTTCGCCCCTATATTCAGTCATCTTCTCTCCCTCATTCCAGACAGCCACTTCAAATCCCTTCGCCTACACCAACAAATACCATGCGCACCACCACTATTCTCTCGTCGGCGCTCCTCGCAGCAACATCATTGGCACAGACTCCAGTAGGGAGCTGGCCAGAAACGCAAATCAATTTAGGCGCATCTTTCGGAAACGAGACCGTTACCCCGGGTCTATGGATCAATCCCGACGGTATGGTATCCAATGCATCGCAGTCCTTCAAACCGCCACAATCTTTCAACACACTAACTCAATCATTCTTTAGATGTGACATCCGCACCATCCATCTACCCCGGCAAGGTCAAGCATGCCTACCCAGGAACCTACATGATCCTGATGCTTGACCTCAACATCCCGGACTCCGACGTCACCACAGCAGACAAGTACTCCACCCTTGTCCCTGGACTGGCAGCCAATACCACCACTCGTCTCCACTGGTGGGGTGGAAACTACACCTTGGAAGGTCGAACATTCGTCAACGCAAGCGATGCCCTAGCACCGTATACCGCCCCGCGACCCAGGGACAGCACGGAGCATGCGTATACAATTTACCTCTTCAATCAGCCGAAGGGATATGTTCCGCCTGCTGCAGCCGCCGAGGGTCTGTACTATGATCAGACCACGGATGCACGGTTCAATTTCAGCTTGGCTCCTGTTGTGGAGGCGGTGGGTCGGCCGGTGGCAGCGACATATTTTGTCAGTTCGGCGACTGACTGAGAGAATGAGGTATGATTGTAGCGGGTTCAGTTGAGAGGATGGTTGATCGGCAAGACTGTCAGGTGGCTAGGATTGGGTAGTGGTGCCAATTTTTAAAGAGTCAGGGCTTCCAGCAGTCTTTCATTCATTCTGTTACAAGAGCTCCGAAAGGAGGACCCACTGCTTGGCCCGTTCACTGCCGGTTCTTAACTAGTTCCTCTGATGGTCAGTCCTTCGTAGCTGAATTGATTGCCATCCATATTCTCCATGAGGTCTCTGATTTTCAACCGTGCCTTGAAAGTTGCTGTCCTTGTATTCGTCTTCTTCTTGCTGCCGAGTATGCAAAACTACAGGTCTGTATACATCATGTGTTTTGGGTTCCGACTAGATGCTAGGAGTCAACATTTGAAGGATACCGCCTCTATATGTGTGTGGGAATTATCGTTTCTGTAAAAGCTTCACCACTGCCTCATGACCATTCATCAACGCCTCGTCGAGTGGCGTGCAGCCTCTGCGGTCTTTCACGTCCACATCCACATTCTCTGTTGCAAGCAGAAGCTTTACCACTGCCTTATAGCCTCCCTCAGCCGCCGTGTGTAGTGGTGTCCGGCCAAAATCGTCCTGGATATCAATGTCAACCTTCTTTGTTGCAAGCAGAAGCTTTACCACTGCCTTATAGCCTCTCTCTGCCGCCGCGTGCAGTGGTGTCCGGCTATAAACGCTCTGGATATTAATGTTAACCTTTTCTGTTGCAAGCAGAAGCTTTACCACTGCCTTATAGCCTCCCTCAGCCGCCGTGTGTAGTGGTGTCCGGCCATAATCGTCCTGGATATCAATGTCAACCTTCTTTGTTGCAAGCAGAAGCTTGACCACTGCCTCTCTTCCTTTCTCTGCCGCCCAGAGCAGTGGTGTCCGGCCTAATCCATCCTTAGAATTAACATCAACCTTTTCTGTTGCAAGCAGAAGCTTAACCACTGCCTTATGACCATTTCTGGCTGCCAGAGAAAGTGGTGTCTGGTCATATATAGAATCTGGAGAGTTGATATCCACCTGTTCTGTTGCAAGCAGAAGTTTGACCACTGCCTCCCTGCCCTCGTCTACCGCCCAGAGCAGTGGTGTCCGGCCTAAACTATCCTTAGAATCAACATCAACCTTTTCTGTTGCAAGCAGAAGCTTAACCACTGCCTCGTAGCCATTTCCGGCTGCTCCAAAAAGTGGTGTCCGGCCAAATATATCCTTAGAGTCAACATCAATCTTCTCTGTTGCAAGCAAAAGCTTGACTACTGCTTCGTGGCCCTTTTGAGCTGCCAGTAAAAGCGGTGATCTGCCTAATTGATCCAGAAAGTTGATATTTATCTGCTGTGTTGCAAGCAGAAGCTTAACCACTATCTCGTGGCCATTGTCAGCTGCCAGAGAAAGTGCTGTCTGGCTATATTTAGAATCCGGAAAGTTGATATCCACCTGTTCTGTTGCAAGCAGAAGCTTAACCACTGCCTCATGACCATTTTCGGCTGCCAGAGAAAGTGCTGTCCGGCCAAATTTAGAATCCGTGGAGTTGATATCCACCTGCTCTGTTGCAAGCAGGAGCTTGACTACACCAGTCAGCCCTAAAAATGATGCAATCAGAAGTCTTGAATCACCCGTAGGAATGTACGTCACAGCCCGTCCATAAATAATAGACCATATTTTATATAAAACAGAGTCTGGGTCACATATTGAGAGCGTGCGTTCAATTAGCGTGTCCTCATCTCGCACACGTGCTTGATGATAGTGTGTAACCCAGTGCCTTGATGAATAATTGTCAAAATTCCTCTGGTCAATACCATTCCGATCACCAGACATTCATGAAATCCATGCAATACATATAGACGCAAGAATCCGATTTGACTCCTCTGGCACAAGTGTATGCTTCCATTCGGTACCTTGACACCTGTTCTTATCAAAAGCGAATCTGTCGCGCAAGACCAAGAATTCCTTTGCCGTTTGGTGCAGGAGGTAAACTTTTTCATCTATGATAACGACGAAGAGTCCACATAAGTCCCTGAGGGGCTTTCTGAAGCGCCCTTTCGGTTCGACATCATCACTTATAGCCGTGAATGTTTGGCAGTCCGCATTGAGGTGCAATGCCAAGGCAAGAGATAGCTCTTCCAGTGAGAACGGCTCTACCGCAGCCGTAATCATATGAAGAAGAGCTTTTGCCTTGGGTTTATCAACACTCCTGTCCAAGATTCTTTCATAGGCGCTTTCAACGGTTTTTGGAAGATTCTGTACCACTCGACGGACATTCTCTTTCGTGAAACCTGGTATGTTTTCGACAACATCTAAGGTAAGACTAACCCACAAGTAGGTTCTATTCTCAACAGCAGTCAGTTGGTGTTCGAGCATGTTGCATTCGTCTTCCTCGAGAGATTTCTCTTTACCGATATCGATCACCCGTTTCCTGATGACAAGGTTGATCTCACGAGATATTTGCTGAACCTCTTGCTCGTCATCACCGCTCAAGTGAATCGTAGGTAGTTTTGTCTCGAGATCCGAGAATCCACGACGTATGTGGTCGTATGGTCTGCTTGTCATCAAAAACTTGAGCTTGCTTTTTCGATGCGGTCTCAAGTAGAACTCTCTAACTGCTTTGATAAGTTGGGCATGGTCATGACACTCGTCTAATGCGTCCAGAATGCAGATAGTTTCCCCTTCCGTTAGACGAGAAGAAACAGATATAAGCATGTCCCATAACTCAGACCATGATTGAATAAGCTTTTCTCCCTCGGTCTCCATCTTGTTCAATTCTCTATCGTGTAGAAGCTGGGGCTGCGCAATGAATAGTTGACGCAAGATGGCTGCCAGTGCGCCTGCTGCGCTTCTCTGATCTGGAAAGTCGTCTTTGAAGAAGAAGTAACAAACGGTTCGTTTATTGTCGTTGAGAAGAAGGTCATCAACCAGGTATCTAGTTAAGACTGACTTGCCGCAACCTGGATCGGCTGAGACCCATAAGAGACCAGCGAGGTCATCGGGAGAACTCTGTTGCCACTTCTGAAAGGTACCATGTGTGGTGAACCATTCACATGTTCCAGGCACACGCCTGTCATTTCTGTTTTTGCGATCCTTGTAGGGGCAAGTGTAGAGTAACTTCAGAAACTCTCTGATCCTCTCATCTCGAGCCGATGTTGTTGCCCATAGATCGCGTTGGTATGCAGCATTGCGAATCACTTCAATTCGATCTAGAAGATCCTGGTGCTTCTGCCTTGCGCCTCTTGCTTCAATGAGGGAAGTTGTAGTTTCGATGAACTTTTCATGTCTCTCAATATCTTGGCACAGGCTAGCCCATCCGTCCGAGTCAAAGAAGTTTCTTAGAAACTGTGCAGCTGAGCGTCTATGTAGGTAGCAGAGAGCGCGTGCCTGGAACTCGAGAATCTTGCAGCAAAGCGAGGTCAAAAACTCCTTAAGTTGTTTTAGAAGGTCTGTTCCCTGGCCTGTCTGGGAAGTCAGGTACAGATCTTCCCTCGCGCGAAGTCGAATCATGGACTCGGAAATCAGGTCCAATCCTCGGAGAAGGACGGCGTGCTGTTCTACTGCTTGGATAATCATCTTCATGATGTAAGTAGTCTGTGAACCACAGAGAGCGACGGCGAGTGCATTAAATCAGGGCTTACCGTAAAGCACACCATGACACCCGCGCAGGCAATCGAGGCGGGCGGGCTTGCACTTGCAGCCGTACTGACAACCTCCTTAACGGCGAGGATGTTTTTGAACACTTTGTTGAGCTGGTCTCGCACAACAACACTATGGTCTCCCAGATCAACTTCCCATTTTTTTGTTTCGGCTTCAGCTGTTTTGGCATTGAGGAGTTTGCACAGTTGTTCGTGGTAACTTGGATCACCGCGTTCCAGATCAAGACGATATTGAGATTCCAGTATATCCATCGACTCCGATAGGACTTCGGCCAGCTCAGGGTTCTGTTTCATTTTTTGCTCGGCTGAGATCCAGAGATCGCTGGGTGGAGAGATTGATCGGGGGTGCTTTTCTGGCTTGCATTCCAACTCCTTTGGTGAGATTTTATTTTCCTTTTTCGGTAGAATTTTGTCTTCGGACGGTGTTTTCTCTTTGTGTCGCCGTAGTTTCTTGAGCAACCACTTAGGCTTAGAGCGGAGATCAGGCATGGTAGTGACTCGCGTCGAATCTTGCTGTTGGAGACGATGAGAGACTTTCTGTGTTGACTTTCAGGAGGATTGTCACCGGTACTTTTAGAACGGCACTAAACCATTGGAAGTTGGGTGCTAGTTCGCTTATATGTTTGCTTCCTATCACCGGACTCCGCCCCCTCATTGATGTGTTAGTGCGGCTGAACAGCAGGGATACGACAATGCCGATCGCCATCACAAGAAAAGAATTCAGAACATCAATCAATTGCAGTCTACTCTCGAAAAAGAGACGGAGTGGCCTTGCGTATTGCTTTGGGACCTCCGTTGATACAACTACCGTAATGGATTTGAGAGCGTCATCCGACCGAGACCAGAAGCATTCATTGCGATTGAGGTGGTAGGTTCATAATCGGATGTTGATTGTGTGATTCTTCATTTGTGATGCATCGAGCAGTATTGCAGATGGCCATTGCCAACCACAATCACCATATGTCCATACCATTTGCGTTAAACTGCTATGGGTAGGGTGGTAAGCGGGAGGTAGTTATAGATCGGATGTTGTATATCTTTCTGGAAATTATACACCAAGCTTCTTGCCTTGTATATTGTGAACAATCTTAGGTGGCCCAGAGAAAGAATGTCAATCTAAGCTAAAGGAGTCAGTCGATCGAAAAGAAACATGAAGGTTCTTTGCAATGATAAAGAAGCCTAGTAGCAGTCCCTCCGGATATATGAGCGACTAAGCACTATATCTATATCATAGATCGAACGGATAGTACGCAAGGCAGCAAGGCAGCAAGGCAGCAGGGCAGCAGGGCAGCAGGGCAGCAAGCATTAATCTACGGCATTGCGTCATTCGATTCCTGATAGGGCTTAGGGCTGGGCGAACCCATGATCGACTCCCCTCATATCACGTGAGAAGCTGCCATCGATTGCTTAGTCAAGTGGGCCTCCCCAAAGGGCTGTTTTCCAGTCAAACCTGGCGGCGGTTTCCAATCTTGCGCCCTGCTACCTCGGGAGCACATTCTCGTCAAGCAAGCCATGTTGGGCCCCTCGACATCCACGCTACACCTTGCACAGTCATTCATGGACTGATTCTCTCCTCATCTTATCAAACACATTCAATGTGAACACTGGAAATACCCTGCTCAGTGCCCGCGCCGCATTCGTTATCCCGCCTAATCCCGTCATCTCCGCTGTTGTGTTCGCATGTTCTAGCTTCGAGATAGCAGTCCGCACACATTCTTAAACCGACAATCCTTCACTTCTGAGCGGAAGCTCCTCGAAACCCACCTCTCGTCTCTTCGCTCACTTCACCACCTACAATGACTTCTCCGTATCAGTCGTCCATCTCGTACTCGCCGTCAGTCGCTGGTCCCGACATGGCGGGCACGTCCCGGGCCATCGCCGACCTGCCTCAATCCCAAGTCGACGCGATTATCCGCACAAAACGGAAGGCGCGCGAACCCAAGGCCTGCTACCCCTGTCACGCTCGTAAAGTGAAATGTGACCGTAATCTTCCCTGCGATGGCTGTGTCAAGCGCGACCATGCCGACCTCTGCTCCTACGAACGGCCCTCCAAGAAGCGCATCATGACGGGCTCACTTCCGCAATCATATAGTCCAACGGTCCCTGGGGAGACCATCATAATTCCGCCCGAGCCTCTAGCACGCCCGAAACCAGAGGCGCCAGTCAATCGACCAAGCTTGGTGGGCCAGGTAGGGCCCGGGCGAGTATCGATCGCGCGCGAGGAATGGGACAATGTTCGCACTCGGTTGCGGGAGATGGAGCAAACAATCAGCAATCTACGGGTCGGACTCGAGAGAGCCGAAGATGGACACGGTTCTTCGCTGGAGACCGGGAGCATTCAGAGTGGTGATGCCAGTAGTCGGTCGAAGGCTGCTTCCCCGGAGCGGGAGGGCATCCATGCGCCCAACACCTTTGGTGAAGGCACGGTGCACCTGGGGTCCCGGTCGGTGTTGGCGTACATCCTCAACAACAAGTCTGGATCCGATCAGCTTCAGGCCTTGCTGGAAGGTGGGATCTTGCCGAAGCTGGGCCTGGACAACGAATCGGCAACGTATCCGTTTGTTGACCTCTGGTCTTCTGACATGTCAACTTTCGACATCAGCGCCGTCTGCAGTGCCCTTCCTTCCGACCAGCAGTGCAAAGAGTCAGTTTGCATCTACCTGTACATGAGGAATTAATGCTAACCACTTCTGCCTGCAGCTTCTTCTACTATTACCGAGACATCGCAGGCGCCATTTACCCTGTCCTCGAGGATGTTCCACAATTTGAGATGAATCTTCACCTTCTGCTAAGTAACCGAGCATCGATGGGTGGTGTATATCGCGCCGATGCAGACCAATCCCAGAAACCTTTTGGTGTAACTATCGCCTACATGGGATTGTTGTTCGCCGTGCTCGCCTCTGGCTGTCAATCGTCGGATCTCTCGGGCAAAGAGCGAGAGTTGACATCTCAAGTCTATGGTTCGTCTTTTTCTACCCTCATCTCGTCGGCACTTACTGACTATAGTAGTGTGCTGCTCATACCAGTGTCTGCGTATGACCAACTTCCTCTCGCAGCCGACGATAGATGCCATGCAGACACTACTCGTCATCGGCAACGTCTTGTCGTACAATATGAACCCGGGAATTTCCTACGTACTTCTCGGTATGACGCTTCGGATGGGCTTGGCCCTCGGTCTACATGTCGAGTCCAGTCGCTTCTCAGCTGCAGAGCGTTATCGCCGCCGCCACGTTTGGTATGTTGCATTTAGCCCCAACACGAAATGACGTGCGAGGAAATATGATTCTAACTATAGACAGGTGGTCGATGGCATGGCAAGACAGCCATTTCTCACTTTCCTATGACAGGCCCTCTACGACCGCTGTGTGCCAGCCCGAAATCGCGTATCGTGACGATCCAAAGCCTGGTGAAATCTCATACTTTGAGACGCTGTGTCGAGTCATTGGTCTTGCGTTGGAAGTTGTTCGCAGTCGCATGCTGAGTCCGCACTCGCAACTAAGCTACAAGACTATCCAGGGCTACAAGGAACGCATCCAGCAGATCATGATAGAGGCCAAGCCGCACCTTCGGGATCGTAAATACTGTCTCTCTGCCACGGAGCACCTCGAGCGAGTCGTCCTCAAATTGCACACGTCATACTTCTCCTCTGAGCTTTATCGGCCAGCGTTGAAGCTAGCGGGAGAAACGGCCGACCCAGCCGCAGCCAGTATGCGTGCCGACTGTGTCAACAATCTGATGACGACGGTGGAGGCGTACATCGAAATGCATACTGTCAGTTCACATGCGTCTCGATCGTGGATTGCTCTACAGCGAGCCATCAGCTCTATTTTTCTGTTGGCTGTTACCGAAGAATCCAAAACCATCCCCCGTTTCTGGAGCTTGTTGCAGCAGCTCAAGGTCATTATCTCTGAGCGAGCGAACGCCGAGCTTGACTTTAACTCGACTGATGCCGCTGCTCCTCAGACAGATGGGGCCGCTCCCCCAACGCTCAGCACCATTCCTCGAGCACCTAGCACTGCCGCCCCGAGTCCAGCAGGCTTGAACTCTGCATCACCCGGATCCGTTGGTGTCGGTGTTGATACGCAGACGCAGTGGGCCAAGCCGTTGACTAAAACCCTCCGCGCATTGGAGAAACTCGAAGCAGCTTTCACCACCCAGGCCGCTCGAGCCGCCGGTCAGGCCGGCTCCCCAGCGTACCTTAACCCGCATGCAGGGTCCAGCATGGGAGTTGCCGGTGTAGCAGCTAGTATGACACCGAGCCTCGGATCTCTGCCGCCTCCGACTCCGGAGAGTTCGACCAGCGGCGAGTGGTCCATACCTAATATCCTCGATCGTGCGGCCGAGTACATTCATCCACCCTTGTGGAGCTGAGCGCGATAGTAGGAGGAGGGTAATGAACATCATACTGGCGTTTGTGTGGCTCTTTAGCATTTACTGAGATGGTGGGGTTAGCTGGGACTAGGCGATTATGATCACTGCTGGCGTATTGTAGGTGGAGTTTGAAAATGGGTTCACGTTGTTGTCATTAGATACTCCCTCTTCATTCTAATTTATCTATGTGTAGTGTATTCAAGGAATGGCACACGTTCGTGTTTCCGCTGTGGTTTGTTTGTTTCTTTCCATCATTAAGTTTGTACCGAGTAAAACTGGGGCTCAATCTCCGTTATCGCCGGATCAATGACCTCATCGCCAAACTGCAGCCTGTTTCCATAGCGTCCGCAGTGGACGAAGATGCCTCCTGGATGTACTTTGGCATCTTGCTGACACACTACTTACCTCTGTTTTCAGAGCACGGACTTGGGACAGAACATCTCGTCGGTTCTTCGATCTACAATACCAATTACAAATCCAACGCATTGAGGGATGCTGGGCCACGTCCCGCTCGACTAGACCGGAACCCGAGCACTTAACTCCGCAATACACTCTTCATCAGCAACAGTATATGAACCACATCCACCTCAACCACAGAGCCATAGCATCACAATCCACAGTCTACAGTCTACAGTCTACGGCTCACACAGTTTGAACTATTCTCATCCCCAATCTCGAAGTGCTTCCAAACAATCCACCAATTCAGCACCCTCAAGAATCATGACGACCTACCTGATAACCGGCGCAACCCGCGGCATCGGCCTCGAACTCACGCGCCAACTGGCCGCCAAACCCGCCACGGAAGTTGGCCAGATCTTCGCCGCCGCGCGATCATTATCATCACCGTCACCATCATCGACAAAAACCAGCCAAACGCCATCCGACTTCCAGGCCCTTTTGAAAGAGCATCCCTCGCGCATCACGCCCGTCCCCCTCGATATCACCGACGAAGCCGGTGTGCGACGAGCCGCGCAGTTGGTCGAGCAGGCGCTGGAGGGCCGGGGATTGGATGTATTGATCAACAATGCGGGGGTGATGGGGCGGGGGTCGTTGATGGAGATGTATTTCCCCCTCCCTTGCCCCTTCTTTACCTATTCTCGAAGTAAAAGTGTCAGTAGACAATACCTCAAGACTCACATGGAATGGGGAACGCAGGAACGACCTCACATCCTCCTTCAACGTGAATGTCAACGGCCCGCATCTCGTCACGCGCGAGTTCCTCCCGCTTTTGCGGAAGGGCACCACGAAGAAGATTGTGAATATGTCAGTTGTCTACCTTTCTTCCCCATTCCACTTTCTAAAAGATACTGACGAAAACAGCTCCACAACCCTCGGCTCCTTCGCGATGCAATCAGTCTACCGGGAGGCAATGAGTCAGTCGTACAAGATCACCAAGGCGGCGCTGAACATGCTTACTGTGCTGTATGCGCAGGAACTCGAGCAAGAAGGGTTCGCGGTGTTCTGCATTAGTCCGGGGGTGCGTTTGTTCCTTTCTTCTATCCTTCCTTCTGTGGCTGAGATCTAGTCAAAGAAGAGAATCAAAGTAAGCCTAATGCTAATTCTACCGCAGTGGCTCCAAACCGAGATGGGCGGTCCGCGGGCGGATCTCCCGGTGGCCGACGGCGTGCGCGCAACGCTGGAGATCATCCTCAACAAGGGGAAGGAGGGAAACGGGCGGTTTTTCAATATCCACATTCCGGGCTGGAATTCGGGGTGGAATCGGTATGATGGCGGGGAGTGTGCGTGGTAGGTCTGTTGCGATTCTGCTCAGTAACGTAGGGGGAAAAGGATGGATGAATGGTATAGGAACGAAACGAACACCTTTCGCTATGGTCAAATGCAGTTTCATTCGAATCTACAGAGGCTCCTGCTGCTTAAAGCAAAGGTCGTAGACAAGGATGCTCAACCCCGAACTTCCCTCGGAGAATGTTACCAATCCCATCCACCCATTCATCCATCCATCCGAACAAACAAAAAGCATCACCAGCAACCAGACAGCACTGAGCAACCAAATCAGTCCCAATCCCAAGAAAACCGGTTACTGAATACAATCCCTCCTGCGAACGTCTCCCACAAACCCGAGCCCTCTCTCAAAATTAGCCCTCCCCCTTTTTTCCCACGAGAACCCCCAGTTCCTCCCCAAACAAAAGCCAAAAGCAAGAAGAAAAAAAGCAAACATCCTGCTCCACCTCCACCTCCACCTCCTTCCATCGTATGCCATGCACCACGGCCCGATTGTCACTTGTCTTGTCTGTCACGGTCACTGGATTCAAAATTCCTGTACCCCCAGGTGTATGTATGTATGTATATACTGCGTACCACCACTTCGCTGGAGTGTACCACTTCCTGGGAAGCAGAGCATCTGTCAAGATATTTTCAGCAATGGTGACCATGATATTTCCTCACGGGTACATACATAGACGTAACATCCCTAAGCCCACGCGAGATGGGAAAAATGGAAATGTACACAACAGTGATTTTCCCACGCGGTGGCGATACCTAGAAGTACTACATTGTATATAAGAGGGCTAATGGTTGTGACTCCCTTATTGAGTATAAGTGCAAGCAAAGGGGCAAGGATACTTACAGGGAAGGGGGAAAGAATCACGGGGGTCGGTAGAATCCGACGTCTTGCTGTCCGGTCTTGGACATAACATACGATGAACTGTAGTCGAAACAGCGACTGCTGCATTTTGTTTTGTTTATTTTCTGGTGTGTGCTATGATGCATACATCTACCGTGCCCCAAGGAAGGGGATCCTGGTCTACTTTTTCTAAGACATTCAGTGCTGTTCCGCTCAGATTGGTGCGTCTTAACTCCTTTTAAGTCCATATCTGCGGTGGGTGCACTTCGGCGTTTCTGATGAGACGCAAAGCTCGTGCTGCAAACTACTGCATGCGGAACCAGGGAGGGAGAAATCGAGGACGACAAACAGTGATCAACGAGTACTGGCAGCGTATGAGTCCTAGTAACTCAGGTGAGGTCGGACTTTACACTTAGCAGCCGCCATGTTTGCTTCTTGCCACAGCAACTGTCTTCCGTGGCTCACCGCTTCATTATGTCCTGATGCTACGAGGTACTCTCCAACTACAACTCACAGTCGTCGTATCTTGCGATCTATCCTATCGCAGAGAAAGAGCTGATAAACAATCACGGGATCTGATTTAGCAGTCTATGTACCACAATCTCCTCCCAAAAACCTCGACACTGGTATATATATAAAAATGAAGTCCATTCACATCATCATCAGCTGCATGCTTTCATTGGCCGGTAGCGAATGTAGCGGGCAAACAGACGTTGAAGTACCTGCATTGACCCAGTCACTAGCTGCCATTATGCCAGGGGTTCCAGCCATCGACCCCTGGTTCTGGCACTGGCACAAGATTTCATGCAACTCAACAGGACTCGACGATCCTGAGAGTTCGACGGTGCTGCTTGTAGTCGGTGGTGATTGCGCCGTTGGCAGGCTGGTCGGCACTGAGCCATGCTGCGGATTCTGCGAGAGCACGATGATTGCCTTTGGTCGCGCTGGTCCTGTGCTCAAAGCTTGCATGATCTGTGGCAACGCGGCCTCTGTGGCAAGACGATCAGCTTTATGAGTCTGCAAGCCCGAATGCGTCTTACCTGTTGTGATGTAGTATAGCGACGATCCCGAGTACTGAGTTTGGCCATTCCATGGCTCGCAAAGAGGTGGTGTATTTGCATCAGCTGATGCGTATCCACCTGTCATTCCTTGCAGGATTTCAGAAGCATTAGAGCTAGATCGCGGGAAATAGGGTTGGTTTCGGAGGGCCGGTGGGGACATGTTCGAGGCATCTATCTCGGTGATGTCGTACAGAGGCGATGTGATTGTCATTTGCGTCGAGTACAACGGCAATGGCGCCAACGCAGAATTGCATGATGAGCAGAAATATCTTGACTGGGACATATACGCTGATGCAAAGCCGGAGGACCCGTCGGTCATCGACGAAGCGGAGCTGCCGTTGGGGTCAAAGACAGGCGAAATTCGATCCATTGTTGGCGGACCGTTGATTGAGCTGGGATGGTCCCAACCATTGAGGCTTGCAGCTGCTCGTAGTTCACTGGCGATGACACGTTCCTGAAGCTTTGCGATGCGGTCCCGGATCTTTCGACCTATGTTGCTTGTGAGTGATGGGGTTGACTGCCATCACGTATTGACCCCACTCACGATGATTTCTCTGTGACAAACGATTCTGCAATCTCCTCCGCTCAATTGGATCCTGCTTCTGTCCAGAGCTGTCGCTAGTGCATCTGTCCTCCTTGGTGGGCTGTGTCCGCATCTTCATAAATATCAAAGGGATGGGAGTAACGCGGGTGTCGAAGTACTCCTGTCAGCGTGAACAAAATTCTTCCGTAACGGCGAGCACCATACACAAGTAGCAATAAAGATAGCCGGGTGCGAGGCTGGAGGCTGGATTCATATATTCGGCGTCTTGCGGGGTTGCAATGCGTGTTTAATATGACAGAGCCTCCACGCTGCTGCGTGTTTCGCTGTCAAAACGTCAGTAGGCCGATCTTGCTGCAATCTAACCTTCCTTCCTTATAAGGATAATATGCACTCAGCTCACCGTATCCGAGAAATCAAGGGAGCCAAATCCCGGATATTCCAGGGACCTTCTGCTTATTGTGATTGGCTCGAATAGAAAATATTACGAGGTTGCGCAATGGGTGCAACATGAGGTCGGGCGTCTAACCAAGGAAAGGTCGTGGCTCGTGCTCGCAGAGCAGTATTTGAATATCCACCGTGCGTGATTACTCGAACCATTCTATATGTCTTCTCTCAGGCCCTCCAGCCAGTCAGTCAGTCATGGCTCCTTGCTTTTCCACTGCACTGGTACTTGACTCGTGACTTCTTAAGCCACGCGCTGGACGTCCTGTTTCCAGTCCGCGCTGCAATCCCGGTCCATGTCATACGCCAGGCCTTGGCTGTAAAGGTGCCCAGACAATAACGATCATAGCTCTGAGGCGCGGGCAAGGCTTCACTTGGCGCTGCTGATCATTGAAAGGTGTGTCCAACCATGATCAGCGAACAGGCTTTGCATGAATATCGAGAGGGCTAGGCCACAAAGGTCGAGCCAGATCTGCCCGCCAAATGAGTCTCAGCTGATATTATGCATCCAGCTGTCCGGACCTAGAGTTATTTTTCTCATCGAGTATACTAGTCTGGCAAGACATGCGCACGGATCCAGAGCAATAATTATATTGAACTAACCGAGCTATGCGGCAGCCGGGAACGGATGAGAGCAGGCAGGCCTGAGGCCCTGGGGCCCTGGGGAAAGGCATAAGCAAGTCATTCCAGTGCTTCGGTATACACGGCCACTCCTTGTTGCATTGTACCCGGGAGCGCCGTGTAGTATGACCATGTGTGCGGTACCCGTCAGTGCGCATCCTCGATCACGGTGCACCAGTTAGGGCTAAACGACCCTCTTGGCGTAGCTAATGACGAGCTTTCCCAAGCTAGTCTCAACAGTACAGACCAACAACAATGCAAATGATACATTTCTTGGGCTGAGCATCATGAGAGTGAGATTAAAATTAGCTCAACATCCTAGCCTCGAAATGGTATGGCTGGCGTACCGTCACGGTAGCGATTGGGAAGGTGAACCAGTTGCATGACCGGTAATACTCGACCATGGCTCGATTGGATTGCATGTAGGCCAAATGCTAATTGAAAGTATGGAATTACTGAGTACCGGTCAGGATAAAAATTTTTTGCAGGCTTAGTGTCCATCATCGCTCGGAGAGACAAGGCTCTCCTACTATGGGCGGATCCGAGAATGGCGATTGGTGGTGGTTCGAGGGGGGAGTATTGAGTGGCAGTGTAGAATTTGTCGCTTAGGATGCCTGAGCTCAGCTTCACGGCTGATCTGTCGTCAGCATCGAGCGAGCCCTGACGTGGGTTGCCCCGAAGACCAATCAATCGATTTCCTGGCAAGCGAGGTTGGAGAGACTGAAGCCGACGGGCAGATGAGACAGCGTGCCAGATCATCAAGGGCGATAGATCCCAGCTCCGAGTCAATGGAAAGGCAGACCAGGGTATTCGTATCCGGACTGGCGTGTTTTGGATGTGAATTGGCCAGACGGTCACTGGCAAATGATCCAGCTTCTGTGTTACCCCCGATGAATCTGGAGCAACTTTGAGCCGTCCTTGGAAGAGACCCGTGATTGTGTGGTAGCACCGATCTCGGGTAACTGGGAAGAAGCAAGAGGGAAGAACGAAGATGGAAGTGGAAGCTGATGGTGGAATCTCTTTGGATGGATGGGATAAGGCAATGGCACTCGTCCCGTGACTGAGTCTCTTCCCTGTCTGAAACACACACACACACATACATTGCACTTGCACTTGCACTTACACACCTTCTCTATCTCTCTTCCTCTTTTGCTCCACCCTTTCTGTCACTCTCTCGTTCGGTCAGTCTGATCAACAGCCCATCCTAGTTGCATCAGATTGAAGACATGTATCGGATCAAAGATTGATAGCAGACAGACATCCTCAAAAGCAAGCATGAATTGGTTTAAAATCCTCATTATTCCCTGTTGTGACACATTTCCATCGCAGTCAATCATCTCTCCCACTGCGGCCCTTCTCAAATTAATACCCAGCTTCAGGACATGGACGGAAAAACCGGTTACTTTTCACTTACCGCTGTCGGCTTCAACCGATCATGAATCTGGGCATGGTTGAACCTCCTCCATGGCATTGCTTGAGCGAGTCTAGACGTCAGTTGTCATTCTTGACCAGGTACCCCCGTTACTCTGTTTCCATCTGCTTCTTTCCCCAACTCCCTCGTGTTCCAGAGAGAGCTTTGGGCATGATTTCCTCCAAGCCCATCACCATGGCTAATGGGACCGCAAGAATGCTGAGTCGCCTGAGGAGTACCGCACTGATACGCTCTCTAAGTGCTACAACATGCTAATCTCAAAAGCTCAAGAAGGCTACATGAATCGGAGACAACCGACCAAGTTAAGAACGAAGTTGACACTCACGCTTACCCCCACATCACAATCAAGAAATAAAATTATGGAGTTCGGGCATCTAGCCCCACATCACGGCAACGGCGCTTGCGAAAGGTGTTGCAATCAGGGCCGGGGCGACTTATTTTCGGAGGGCCCTACAAGAACAGACGTCGACGCATTGCATTTGATCACATGTCATGGGGAGGGAGGGGCTGAGGGGAGCGTGCTTTTGTCCATCGACGTTCGCCTGTTGGACAAGGACATCCGAGCGAATTGACTGGATCCCCAGTTGTATGACCCCAGAGATGGCACAGAAAGGCGAATCGGATTTTCATTCAGACGGTCTGTTCGACCACCGTGGGAGGATGGCTGTCTGCAATGATCGGTTGCACTGCGAAGTGGCTTGAACTCTGCTGATCGTCGTTTAGGCTATAATGTCTCGGTATGAGCAGGTCGCGTGCGGTAGCAGGGTACTATACCCATAAAGCTTGGGATCCGGTCAGAATCGCCCCTCGTCAGCTCTGGAGTGAGGACTGTAGATAGCAGCAAGGAATGAGGCTCAGCTCACTCACTCTCTTCAGCGATTACTCCGCTTCTGTAGCTCGAGTGTGTAGTCAATTATGGGGACCTTCATGTATTTTCTGGTGGACAAAAAGATATATTTCAAGCATGACACGCAACTCATACAACCCTTGGGTGACTCTCAGGACGGCAACCTCTACCACAGCAGCTGCCTCTGGTCCACCACCGATAGGTTCCAGGCCCTCTAAGCTCTTACGTGGAGACAGATGCTCACGGATCGTCTGCGTTGGTGGCGTTGGTGCGAGGCAAGCACTACTCCACTGCGTGAGATCATCATTCTTATACCGCTTCTGAGGCAAGATATGATGAAGCTCCCAGCGAATCATATACAGGAGATAAGCTCCCAAGGCCACTTTCGTCACAATCAATCTACAGAGACTCGAGACGTGACTCTTTTACGTCAACATATTTTGTGTATACTTGTTTTTCTTCCTGGTA
Source organism: Aspergillus aculeatus ATCC 16872 (assembly GCF_001890905.1). Classification (NCBI taxonomy): domain Eukaryota; kingdom Fungi; phylum Ascomycota; class Eurotiomycetes; order Eurotiales; family Aspergillaceae; genus Aspergillus; species Aspergillus aculeatus. Next base: position 163,310 of record NW_017962982.1, read on the forward strand.
TATCTATAGATGCACCCTTTATCTTCAGAATTCTACCTTGCCTCAATATAACTACTTCTCGTGGCAAAGGGAGAAAATTCGATCAATTCTCAAAAAAAACAGAATCTGTTACATATCTTATAACAGGCCAGAGTCGCTTGAGATTGAGATATACCTCTATGTTAGGTCCTCCTCCAATCTTAGGTCACCAGACGATGCCCTCCCTGAAACTCACCTGGTTTACTCCCACGGGAATCAGCGAGACGGCTACAGTGGCGACGGCACCACCTCAAAATTATATACACCCGGCAGATCTGACATCCGCTTGAAACTTCCCACTTATAGTATTGACAGTCAGCACTCTCTGTACCTCAATAACATTGCCATTAATTCCAGTTCCCGGATCATGGAGTCCATCGCCAACTTGCAAGTCTCGGCTATGTATAATCCTGCCTACTAAGACGCGGGCCGTACCGTCTATTCCATGGATCGATAGATCCTATCACAGGATGAAAGGTCTAGGCCCCACAACAATCCCGTGGCTGTGGCAAACCCAAGCTCAGTGACTACGATTAAGCAGGAGCTGAAAGATGCGAGGTTGGGACCGTGAGCCCGACACGAGTCGAACGCGCATACTCTCAGAGGTAGTTGGCAGGCTACGTTCTTACCTGGGTAAGTCAGATGAATACTACAAGTCGAAGTCGAAGTAGAAAGGAGCTGGGCAATACGAACAAGTTGGACAGAAATCCAGATAATAAATAGCATTAGATCATAGATGGGTCAAAAGAAAGGTCGAATGATCCGGAGTAGTACCACGGAACATGCAACATGTAGCATACATTACTAACGCAATTTGGATATCATGAGGATAAGACACAGAATGGGAAACTTCAAAGACCACCAGAGGCTCTAGCCTGCTCGGGGTCGGGGCCCTGTGACAGCGAAAAGTCCCAGCGGCTTCACAGTGAACGCGCCATTGTAGTTTTCGGTCGCCGGGTTGGTCACGTATTTCTTGTCGGCCAATTCAAATTCCACATCTTTAAGGATGCTGACCAGCGTGAAGAACGACCATTCCCACGCGTACTGCTTCCCAATACAGTGACGCTTGCCGTTTCCGAATCCTTTCTTGACACTCGACGGCAACCGGTCGTACTTCTCGCCGACCATACGCTCGGGCTTGAATGCATCGGGATCCTCGAAGATGGCCGGGTCGCGATTCACACCATACAGGATCGCGATGAGGGGTTGATCACGCGGAACTTCGTACTCGCCTCCAGCGAGGTAGACTGGGCCTTCGTCGGATGGGATGGCTTCGATATTGAAGCCAGGGGCTGGAGGGGCGAGACGCATGGCTTCGCGGAGAATGGCAGTGCAGTAGGGGAGGTTTGCCAAATGCTCGTGTTCGATCTGGGCACCGGGTCCTCCAACGACAGCATCCAGTTCTTCCCGGGCGCGCGCGATCTCCTTGGGGTTCTTCATCAGATAGTAAAGGGCGAACGCAACAAGGTTCGGTGCCGTTGCGCTGCCGATAAAGACGTTGATGATTTCGTCAATCTGTTGGACGTCGTCCAGTCCCTTTCCTGTTTCTGGATCTGTGCCCTCGATGATCGCGTGTAGCATATCTTTCTTGGCGGACGGGTTGGCGCGCCGATGTGCGATGCAGTCGGCTGAGTAATCGCGCAAAGCTTTGTTGAAGTTGTCGAACTTGCGCTGATAGAGGAGCCAGTTGAGGAACTTCGGGCGGCTAGGGCGTCGGACAGCTTCGGTGGTAGCGCCCTCCATGGCCTTGATGAGCGTCGGCTCTGGACCTTCTAGGCAGTGCAGTCGTTGGTCGAAGAAACACAGCATGTTCGCGGCATGATTAAGACGATCCAGGTCGTCGGTGACATTGACGCGCTGGCGCGGTCCAGCGGTCCACTTCCTGATCAGATCGTTCGATACCTCGCGCATGTCCGTGAAGACTTGCGCGACGGCTTCCGGGGTGACAAGGGGCGCCATGATGCGATGGGCGACGCCCCAAGAATCCATTTCACTATGGAAGGCTGTGAATAGACTCGAGTGGACTGCCTGTCGAATCTCGACGATGGGCCCGTTGACACATTTTCGGAAGCGCTTTTCGTCGCAAATTTCTTCCAGGAGGGCGGCGCCGGTGACCAGAACAATGTCGTGGCCGAGAATGGTGACTTTACAAATGGGACCTGCAAAGCAAAACAAACATTAGAACCGAGAGAATACATCAAGCCTGGAATAGGTGAAGGCTTACGATACTTGGTCGAAAGTTTGTTGAATGACATCCAGGGGTTGCCAGAGTTCACGTCGAAGAGGTTGCCGAGGAGGAAGACCCCCGGGGGCTTGGGAATTGCTGACGGCATGATGTGATGTTCGGAGGACAAACAGAGCAGAAAGCAATAAATTCAAGTCAACCAGAGGACGCAAGCCTGTGTTATAAGCCAGTCAGCCAGCCTCCACACTTTCGGTGTGTAGGCGGCGTGTCGGCTCCCCCGTGCGACCTCCATAGAGATGGTACGAGTTGTGAATGGTTCTGAAAGAGTGTAGTGGCTGCAGATCTCAGCTGAGCTGAAATCTCGCCGATTCGCGCGACGATCCCTTCGATAGTCGGTTGTTCGCGCCCTTGACGAGGCCCCACTGGCGTCACCCCAGTGGTCGAGCGCCAGAGCCGATCTCCGCACAGATCATGGTTCATCTGGAGGGTGGGAGCTACCTTGCTTGACGCCACGGGAGGGTATGCCACTCAGAATCGACCGGTTGTCAGCGAAGGGGAGGAATGCTCGTAATGTGGTCCAAGGCCCTGTCAACAAGAGCAGACTCAGTGCATTGTCTCTGTACAGTGTACATACTGGTCGCGTGAGTGATTGCACTGTCACTGCCCTGCCCTTGAAGGTCGGAGTCGATCACGGACAATCATGATGAAAGAAAGAATTTATCAAATGAAGGGATATTGCTGGTTTGTTTGGTTGAAGGAAGCGCACTCCGCAGCTGCAGCGCCAAGAAGGTCCATCGTATCTCCACTTTGGACGTGCCGTAGTGGATAAACAGACCCAATAACAACATTTCCCACCCACTGCAATCTCACCTCTGCACAACCGAGAGAAAGGAGAGGGCTTGAAGTGAGACAAGTCGTCTGACCGGAGAGGTTCGCTATCCTGCCCAAATCATGGTCGATCCCAAGTCCTTTTAGGTTGATACCAGATTCTGCAGACTAAAGTTGAGTAAGTACCAAAGTAGCATAGACCCTGTCTGATTATAGTCGAACTCTTACTGGCCGACCACTTCTCTCGGAACTGAAGCCAGGCGTCGAAGTAAGTGGTCAAAACTGGAATCGAGAGGTTGGAGACTTGGAGTTGAAGCGGGCGAGTGAGTGGAGAGCTGAAGATCGATCGGAATCCGCCTTTCCCCTCACATGACTGGCCTCTTCTCGTGAATTGAAACATCCATTGAATTGATTTTGCAAGTCACCACCAACTCAACTTACACCCATGAAACTTTCTACCCTGACGTATGTGATGCTACCAGACCTTCTTTTGTTTGCCCCAACTCGCAACACAGACTAGCGCAACGCTGATGCAATAACTACCTATTTATCATGCATGAAACCGAGACCATAGTTTGTGACTTGTCAGTAGGTTGGTTGTTGCGTCACCATCAGCTTTCAAATTCCAAGTTCCCTCAGCCCATCGCGCTCGTTGCGCTCGTTGCGTCAAATTCAAACATCATGCGACTATCCAGAAGAATGAACGACTCGTATCGGAAGCCTCGCTGCTGTTCTTGATACTTTGACTGACCCGGAACACTGCTATTCCAGACGTCACTGTACCCCTCGAAGAGCATACGCCAGTAGCATGCTTCCGCTGCCTTGGTGAGATATCGGTCGCGGAATGTCTGTACACTATTGCTGGCAATGCGTTCTGCCCGTGATGGGTCGTCCAACAACGGTTCCAGCTTGGCTGCCAAGTCATTGAAACTCCTGTCGACTTCGATGTAATTCTGGCTCGGTCCTTCTGAAATGAGCAGGTAGTGGTGATGCTGGATGTACTGCAGCTTGTGGGCTACAACAACCGAGTTGCACGCCTGGCGGTACTTCAAAGACGCGGAATAAGATCGTCCTAAGATCCATCGTCAGCGTTGCGCTTGACCAGATACAACCATCAGCGTGCAAACGCAAAAGCTTACCTTCAACGTGAGCTATGAACATGTATCGGCAATGGTCCTCTAGGCTCATAACATTCGTTCGTTGATTCCAATCCACGTGTTTGACATTACCCCACGGCTGGCCTCGCGCAGCATCCATCAGCGCGCGCCGCAGCTTAGGTGCGAAACTGGGCTTTCTTCGCCAGACAAGCTGTCTTTTCTTCTGCGACCAGGGATTTCTGTGCACTTGATGTGGTCGACTACTTGGTCGTATGGCCCAATGGAATTTTGTACATTCTCCCATGCCCAGTAGCCAGAGTCAGGCATGAGCCAAACCGCCTCTTCACCAGCAGACCTTGCAAATGCCCAGATAGGCTGGTCTTCAGTGGTCACGTCCGTGACTTTATCCTCCACGGAAAAGACAAACTCCAGATCTTGCTGGGAGGCTCGTGCGGGGTTTGTAATCAAGGCACGGTGGATCGCACTCAGGACAGCTAAAATCTTTCGTCGATGATCTTCACCTCGTGATAGCGCGTTCACCACATAAAGCTCTCCGCGATGAATGAACGCCCGCGCCATGCCATGCTTTAACGGGATGTATTCCAAGTGCTCGACGTCAAGGCCACCATGCTTTCTCCAGAATGTCCCTGCACGCAAGATATCTTCGAACAGACCTGGGAAAGCGGCCATGCACTGGGCTCGACTGAATCCTTCATTGCCGCCATCTCGTCCAGCCTCAAACTTCCAGGCCAAGACAGCAGGAAGTGCAGTCTGAGGGAGAGGCTTCTTGTGGGCGCAGTTCAGGCAGCTTGCACATTGAAAAGTGGTTGAGGTCAGACACGCACAGTGGCCCGCAGGGATTAACTGAGTAAGTAAAGGGTGGATGTATTCGCGGTCTGAGTTGACCCCGTACCAGATGAGGACGATTCCGATTACAGAGAACAGTCCCATCAAATAGATGGTATGAAGAAGATGGCTTTGTCGTAAACGCCATCGATGACTTTGAAGGAGTGCCATGATGGAGATGAGGGTGGAGGGGCTCTTCTTGTGTGGATGGTGGCTCCCATGCTGATGAGATGGCAAGGTTATGGATAGGAGAAGATAGAAAAGGCGGAAAGATGATGGTGGAAGCCTAGAGACGTCATTCACTGCAACAGTGTTCATCTCTGAGAGCCATAATTCTGTCTGTGAAAGGGGCTGTATGATGGAAGCTTTGAGATCTGAGACAACGGCTGTAAATTCGTGGCTGTCTCAAATCATGGAGCTCTAAAGAGGTCGATGCTTCCTTCAGTCGGTGATACCACTGTCATATCTTACTAAATTAGGACACTCTGAAAATCTTAGTACACGTCTGGATAGCCTTCCTTCTGATAATATCACGACGATCTGATTATAAACAGTTGCTGGCAGCCGTGGGAGCTTTGTGCTCTAAGTTACGTCTCTATGGCGCTCCGGTCTCCTTGCTGTTTTACCCTACATGACAGGATGTCCTCAACGGTGATACACTTAATGATCGTTCTGCAAATCAGCACTCAAGGATCGAGCCTAGATTGTTCACCCCCTGTACGCATAGCATCTGCATCCGACTTGCTGTATAGATACAAGGGATCCACCACTGTCCGGCGCAGTGGATCTTCAAGGGTGACTGCAGCCGGAAACACGGGCTGTCCGTCGACCAGAGACGGTGAAATGGTCAATAGTAAACGAAATCCTCTGCATGTCTCTTCTATAAGCATTTGGCATATAAAAATTGAGGTTGTTAAACGAACCATCTGGAACTACTACTACTAGGTATCTCATACTGCTACTGGGCGGTGAGCCGAACTCTCCAAACAGGCAAGCGCACAGACCACTTTCCACTTGGCAGGTTGACGCGCTTTCAGTTCCATCCATCCATAGTCCCAACTGTGTTGTCGGCTGCCATCCCCTACCTTTTCTCCCTTCAACTTGGGGCCTATACTTAATATTTTCTTTTCGACCAACTACAATAAACCCGCACTCTCTTCTCTCTGTCATCTGTGCAGACCCTGCGCAGCACTACGCACATCAGCGAACGCTTTACCGCCACTCTTTCCCGCGGACTGTTTATCCTCCCGCCAAAACAATCGTCGCCCCTCCAACCCGCCTCATGCCTCTCGGTCGATGGATGCCACCGTCGTGACCGCCCCGTCGTCCGTGAACCTCCCCCTAACAACTCCTGCGCTTTCCACGTGCTCCTCTCGCTCATGGAAAAATTCTTGCGCTCCTGGCGCCAGGATGCGCTGAACCGAGGCCAGCATGACGCAGCCATTTACATCGGCGACAAGGTGCTGGCCCTGACCAGTGAGTCCCCCGACGCTATGCGGCCGTGAGCTCTTTGCTCGCATGTCTACAGGGACTAATCTAGGGACCGCCGTGTTCCAGACAGTGACTCAGATGCCTTCTGGCTAGCACAGGTTCATTTCTCGAACAACAACTACGCCCGCGCCCTCGCCCTTCTCTCCCGCAAAGACCTCATCTCCCGAAGCACGGCTTGTCGCTACCTTGCCGCACACTGCTACATCAAGCAGAACCAGTTCGAACAGGCGCTCTCCGTCCTCGGGGACCATAATCCAACTCATCTGGTCCGCAGCAGCAACAGTCGTCGCAAGCTGCAACACGTCAACGGCCAAAGCCATGTTACTTTGCGGAACGGAAAGACAACAGCGTCGCGGATCGACCGTAGCGAGGAGCGGGAAAAAGAAGACGCAAACAATGTTCGATTTGAGGCAGCGATGTGCTATCTGAGGGGACTCTGTTTCGCGAAGCAGAATGCCTTCGACCGCGCGCGGGATTGCTACAAGGATGCGGTCCGGATCGATGTTCAGTGCTTCGAGGCGTTCGACCAGCTCATGAAGAACTCGCTCATGTCGCCTGCGGAGGAACTGGAGTTCCTCGAGTCGCTCGATTTTGATTCTGTCTCCAGCCCCGATCCGTCAGTCGCGCAAGAGGCGGCCCACTTTACCAAGATGCTATACACCACCCGACTGTCCAAGTACTCCTCCCCTACAATTCTTTCGGATGCGACCGAAACTCTTTCGACGCATTACAACCTATCAGAAAATCCGGATATTTTGCTGTCGCGGGCAGAAGCTCTATATACACAGTGTCGTTTTGCACAAGCTCTCGAACTCACCTCGTCTATTCTCTCTGCGTCGCAAACGAGTGCATCTTCGACGCAGACGGCAGCTGCAATGCACGTGTCCGCTCAAAGCCACCTTGGACATCCGCCTGCAGTCTATCCCTTACATCTGGCGTGTCTCTACGAAACCGGAGCAACAAACGCACTCTTTCTTTTGTCGCATACGCTCGCTGATCACGCTCCAGAGGAATCGTACACTTACCTCGCTATCGGTGTATACTATCTATCGGTTTCCAAGATCGCTGAGGCGCGACGGTTCTTCTCCAAAGCCTCCTTGCTGGATCCCCATTCCGCGCCAGCATGGATTGGCTTTGCCCACACTTTTGCCGCCGAAGGCGAGCACGATCAGGCGATTGCCGCGTATAGCACAGCGGCGCGGCTCTTCCAGGGCAGCCACCTGCCTCAGCTATTCCTAGGCATGCAGCATCTTGCATTAAACAACATGTCCCTTGCTCAAGAGTACCTTTCGGCAGCGTACTCCATGTCCACCGGGGACGCGTCGGGGTCTGCCCCAGCCATCCGTGCCAACCCATCTTCCGAGCTAACGTCCCTTGGTGGCGACCCTCTGGTCCTGAACGAACTCGGGGTTGTCTTCTATCACCAGAACCACCTTGAGGCGGCCGTTGAACTCTTCCGCCGGTCTCTCGCACTGGCTACATCGCTGGAATGCGAGCCTGGGGCGTGGGTAGCGACGCGAGCAAACTTGGGACATGCCTTGCGTCGCATTGGGCGATTTTCAGAATCGCTGACCGAGTTCGATGAGTGCTTACGCATTGGCGCCGCCGGCGCAAGCTTCGGGTACAGCCCATTCTTAGGTGGCAGCGGCGGGAGCGCATCGGGCGTGGCCACGTCGGGTGTCGGAGGCTACGAAGACCGCGGGCTGGTCGGCTCATTGCACACTGCTCGCGGTCTTGTATTGCTGGAGTTGAGCCGCACCATGGAAGCCGTGACAGCGCTACACGAAGCGGTACGAGTGCTCGGGGCCAGCGGGGGCGGCGATGCAGCAGGTGGCGCTGGCATCGCCGGCACACTGCTTTCTCGCGCGCTGGAGATCTGGGCACTGGAAGGCCAAGAGACCGAACAACTGGTGTTTGAAGAGACGAGAACGACAGCCAGTCGGAGCTCTACGCGATCATCAAAAGGCAAGGGGAAAAGCGTTTCCCGGCGGCGAGGGGTTCGTGAGGAATCGTACACCGAAGAATGGACCGATGAGGTGGCCCATGTTGACGCCCCCAGCGCAGCCGCGCACGCGGAGACGCTCGAAGAGAAAGTGGAAATGGAGCTGGATGACGAAGCGGACGGCATGTTGCGGCAGGCAATGAGTCGCGTGCGAGGTGGACGCAGCAGGCGACGGGTTGTTGAGGCGGAAAGTGACGAGACGCCCGGGCCTGCGAGCGGACGGAGTCGAGGAACGAGGCTGGTGCGAAGCAACACGAGGCAGCAGTGAGATGACATTGGAGCATAGACTACTGGGCGTTCGTTTGGATGAATTATACCCGGGTATTGTTGTATTCCTTGCCGATGGATCCAAAGCAGACATTATTTATTTGAGGGGGGAATGCTATTGAATGTAAAAGATGATTCGTCGCAGCGTCGCTTAGGAGAGGAGATTAAACTGTACAGACATTTTCTAGATGTAGCAAGTAAGGCAGAGCATAGCTAGGCGGCGCAGCTGACATACTACTTGAGTTCTCCGTACGGCGCTGGCATATCGATAAGCGCACGTGACTCTCACATGATCCTATCGCTCGATAGCGACCGGGCGCAAATCGCCTTCGCCTTCGCCGTCGCCATCATCGAAGCAATCAACCACCTTCCAACACCAACACTCTCACTCTCACTCACCACTTCCCCCCAACCCAATCTTTCAACCGCCACCATGTCTGAGCGAAAAGTACGTTACTACAGAATCACCCTCCCCCCCTCACAAACTCTCCATCATCAGACCAAAAACTAACAAACCCAACCAACAGGTCCTGACAAAGTACTACCCCCCGGACTTCGATCCGAGCGCGATCACCCGGGTCCCGAAACACCTGCGCAAGACAGGGCCGAAGGTGATCACCGTGCGCCTGATGGCACCGTTCTCGATGAAATGCGAGAAGTGCGGTGCGTACCCAACCCCTCGACCTTCACCCCAATCCCCAATCCGCATCCCCAACCCCCATCCCCACCACAACCCATACTAATATGTATTCCCTGGTAGGCGAATTCATCTACAAAGGCCGCAAATTCAACGCGCGGAAGGAGACCACCTCGGAGAAATACTTCTCGATCCCGATCTACCGGTTCTACATCCGGTGCACGCGGTGCAGCGGGGAGATCACGTTCGTAACGGACCCCAAGAACATGGACTACCGGGCGGAGCGCGGGGCGAAGCGGAACTTCGAGCCGTGGCGCGATGCCTCCCAACTCCCGAACCACGACGAGACGGAGCAGGAGACGCTGGACCGGCTGGAGCGCGAGGAGGGCGAGGAGGCCGAGCAGGAGGAGCGCGATAAGATGGCGGAGCTGGAAGAAAAGATGCTGGACTCGAAGCGGGAGATGGCGATTGCGGACGCGCTGGATGAGATTCGGACGCGGAATGCCCGGATGGAGCGGACGGAGGCGTTGGGGGAGGAGGGGACCGTTTCGGCATTGGAGCGCGTGCGCGAGGAGAAGGATGAGGAGGCGGTGCGCGCGGAGCGCGAGATTGAGGAGGCTGCCCGGCGCGCGTTTATGACCGAGTCGGGGGAGAGGGTCAAGCGGTTGGTTGAGGTGGAAGAGGAGCCTGGGGCGAGCGGCAGCGGCAGCAACAGTATTGGTGGCAGCAACGGCAGCAGCAGCAGCTTCCCTGGTGGCGAGCAGTCTGGGGGGCCTGCGCCGCCGCCTTCCTTTGCCCGCGTCAAGAAGGCTAAGAAGCCCCTGGCAAATAGCTTGGGGATCAAGAAGAAGGCCAAGCCATCGTTGGTCTAGTTCCTTTCTCTTCCTTTCACTTCCACAAGGCGTTTGGTTGCATTGCTAAGCATGGGAGGCTTTCTTACTACGAACTCACGATTACTTGCACATAGGTCTTTCAAGGCTCATAATTCTGCTATCTCACCTAACTTCTATTTCGAGCACGCACATTTTGTAGTATTTGATCTCCACAGTCAATAGAAAACACTGTCTCAAAGGTCTGAATATAAATGTCCGCGTTGATTAGATTATGATACAACAAACAGCGCAAACTCATGACAACAAAAGCTATCAGATATCGTAACCGTATCCCATAGACTGCGCCCCGAAGCGCCACGCTAGAATGGAAACTCCCATTTGACTTAGCAGACCCGTAAGCCTCGTCCGCAAATCATAAATGAACACTAAACAAAACGCCGCAAGAGAAAAAAAAATCAGAGGTATGCCATCCACAAAGCATCACACGAGGCAAGGTGTTGGGGGTTGACGGCCTTGGAGATGAGGTCGATGGTGGTTTGGTTCGCTGGCAGATTGCCCTCCGGAGGACTAGCCAGACTGACTGCCCGGTTGACAATGATATCGCTATTGTTGTAGACCAGATCGCGGAGCTGAGGAGGTGGCAACGCCCCACGATGCTGCGCGGTAGCCCAGAACATCATTTCATCGCGGACAAAAACACTCAGTTGCTGCTCCAGCTCGTGTCGTGGCTCTGTGAGGCACCGAGCAATCGCCATCAGTGCGCAGGCAAAGAGACCCTCGGTTGCAATTGGTCCCAGCAAGGTCTGGATGTTGGGCGTGAAGCGGAACGGCACCTGCTCCGGGTTGTAGAAGAACGCCTTGGCCGGGTTGATGGTGGGAATGAGCTCCGAGCCCCAGATGTCGCCTGTCTGTCTCGAGATCATGATCTTGTTAGGGTAGCGATTACCCATGTGCATCACGTAGGTCATGAAAGCGATCGCCGCGTACTGATAGGCAAATTGCCGTCGGAAGAGCCAGAAGTCCGAGAAGTTCGGATAAATCCTCTGGAAGTAATCGAGCACAATGTTGCTAGGAACCCACTTCTCCTGAATGGCTGTGAGCATCTCAGTTCGGAGCACTTGCTGTTGGTCGAGAGTACGCTGGGATATGTCAGTCATGTTCCAAATTCTAGATTGAGGGAATCCGCTCACATTCTGTTTCGTTTCCGCCAGTGATCTCATCTTCTCCATCGTGAAGAGAACAGGCTCGTCTTTGTTGATGCCAACCCGTCGGCAGTAGTCCTCATAGATCCCTTGCATAGAGATGTAGGACGGATCATCGCGAACCAAGCGGATGTGGGGCGCCAATGGAACCATGAGTGGCAGATGGAAGTACAAGTTCCGCCGGCGGCTCTCCTTGCGCTTGCCCAGGATCCCGTTGAAGATGCGGAACAATTGCAAAATACGCTCCTCTCGCCTACAATGTCGCGCAGCTGGGTGTTGCACGGCGAAGGCGTGCACACTACCATCATGGCCCCGAATCTTCAACCGGCGGTGGCAGACACCGATGCCACGTACGAGGTCAATGTCCGGCAAGAACCTATCAATGCGAACAAAGTCCTGGTTCTTATCCTTGTGAAGCAAATACTGGCCTGGTACCTCAACCTCGTCGAACTTGAGGAATCGGAATTCGCTGAGGTGTGGAGAATAAGTCTCCAGGAACTGATTCTGGGGTCGACGGTCCAGCTTTTCCTCGAACTTATCACGCCAACGCCGAAGCTTGTGGATGTACTCGTACATCGTTGGTTTCTTGACAACAAAGTCGGCTTCGAAGGACTTGCGGATATGTGCTGGAAGGATAGTCTCTGCGAACCGAGTAATATTCGCCTCAGTGGCAGACGGCAACTTGAAGTCTTGCGCATATGAGCCAGGCATCCGACCAACGTACGCCAGACCGTCGTTTAACAGGGCAACAATGAGACGGTACGCATCCTCATCAGGAGGGCATTTGAAGTTCTTGTGAATCTGGTCGACCATAGTTTCCATGGACAAAGCAAGCAGGGGAAATGCTGTCTTGAGGCCAGACATGATCTCATCGGAGTACTCCCACGGCTTCTTGAGAGGTTCCTTTTCAATCTCCGTGCCAGGAGGCTTGGCATTCGGCTGAGGGACACCGTTCTGACCGGGCACTTGAAGGTGCCCCTGTTGCTGCTGGACTTGTGGCTGCTGCTGCGGCTGCGGCTGCATTGGAGGTTGTCCTGGATTTGGTGCCTGGTTCTGCATCGGTGCGGGAGCCTGAGTCTGACCCTGGGGTTGCTGCATTTGGCCTTGGCCGGGCACTTGCTGTGGCATGTTCGGATTCTTCATCTGTGCTGGATTCGCAGGCTGGCCCTGATTGACCCCTGCGGGATGGGGCTGAGCCTGATTGGGTATCTGCTGAGGGGTGCCTTGCTGACCATTTGGTTGTGCTGGACTGGGAACAGCGCTGCTCGGCTGAGCGTTTTGAGCAGGCGAGGCATCGGTGCTTGTCGGTGCAGTCTTGGCCAGAGGTGACGATTGTTGCTGTTGTTGGCCGTGGACCCTGGTGCGGCTGAGCTTCTCCTGCTTCGAGTCATGCTGTTTCTTGATGTTGAGCATATCTTCCCTGTTCGTACGAAGCAAGAAGAAGAGAGCCTGTGGGAACAGCTTCGCGATCTTGACCAGAACAGCCTTGCACAGCCGCGCCTCACGGTGCGAAAGACTGGTGAGAAGCTGCGGAATGAAGGTAATCCAGTACCAGACCGGTGTATCACCTTTGAAGTTCTCGAAAGCTCGAGCAATCTGGCCTTCCTCATTGTCCAGGCTTAGAAGCCAAAGGATGCGACTCAGCAGCTTCCGAGATTTGGCATTCTTGTAGAGACCAGCAGCTTCTAGATAGCAACTCACAGCGTTGCTTGCAAGCTCGTAGTCCGAGGGGTCAGCCTTGAACCGTTGGTCACTATACTGACCCCACTCAGACCACGCTTTTGCGAGTCTCAATTCGTAGTACAACGCGACACCAAACGCCTCATTTGCCTCATTGACGTGGTTGAGCTTAGCAAGAAACATACCCTTGAGCGTGTAGAACTCTGCTTTTTGTTGCGCACCGAAGTAGTTGAGGTTGGTGTTGTTGATCACATCCAGTCCACTGTTCAATTCCTTCGGATTCTGATAATGGCACTTAGCTTGCTCGCGGAGCTTCAAGAATGCCTCCTGGATCTCGATGTTCGGAAGAGTATAGATGCGGCTAAGCTGGTTGATGCATACCTCAGGCATCTGATGCTTACGAGCGACATGAGCGAAACGGTTGATGATCCATGCCGTCTCATGGTACCCGCGATAGGCGTACGAGTTGCTAGCCACATTATTCGTCTGAGGTGGCAACAAACTCAGATAGGTCGCGTTGATAAGCTGGAAGATATGCTGACGCCATGTAACGAGGTCTTGCCAAGCATTGATATCATCCCACAGATTGGGCAGACGATCTCTCCACGTTGCCAGCAGCAATTTAAGCTCAGCAGACTTCGTGTCCAGATTGCGTTCGTTCGTTTGAGACAAACTAGCGCAAATATGACTGGCATCGTGCAGTTCAACCAGAAGCTGGAAGTGCTGCAGAATCGGGATGTGGGCGTTGGTGATCCTCTTGGGTAGTTGGAGCCATTTGCGGATGGACAGCTGGATAGACTCATCACAAACACCGTTGAAGTCCTGGAGATTCTCCTTCTTTATATGGAACTGAAGCAACGCCATGAAGGACTGGAAGAATGTGCGTCTTGGAGTGGGTGCATCAGAGACAGACTTGATCAGAGATTCGAGCTGCTCCCTACTACCCTCGCTCTGCCAATTCTCGATGTTTCTCCAAGCAGACTCCAGCAGAAGGTCGTTCAAGTTCTCATGCTTGGCGAAATCGCTCAGGACTTCCCACTGCTGCAACTTCTGTGCGCAGATCAACCAGTGGTCCTCCCACAGGTAGTACTCCCCTTGGGAGAAGGGCATGGCTCCGGAGCGAGCCTTGATCTGGGCATTTTCGTAGAGTTGCTGAGCCTTGTCCCACATGCCTTGTTGCTCGTACGAAAGAGCAGCATTTGTTTCAACAAACTTGCAACGACGCCTCCAAGTGCCGTAGAAGAAATCGTCTTCCTGCAGACCAGCGTATACCTCGACCAAAGCATCCAGATTACTTTCACGGACAGTAGGAGTGTCAATGATGGGACTGATGGCTGATTCCTCGAGGTATGTAGCGGCCGTATACCAGGCATCGTAGGTTCGGCTGAGATACTTCATAACGTGAGGAGGAATCTTGAACCGCGGGCGTGCTCGGACAACGCCCTCGAGCAAGGCCTGCACAACGTTCGGTCGCTTATCCAGCTGTCTTTGATGGTACTCCCGAGTAATGAGCGTCACCACTCCCTTCTCAAGATCGATGCGATCCTCCCTCGAAAGTGTAGACCACAAAATGGGGAAGAGCGTGGTCCAGAGCTTGTAGGACACATTAGGATCAGTGTGCTGAAGCTGAACCAAAGGCTCCACCAGGTCGCGAGCCTTCACATCACCAATCTCTGCAACGAATCGCTTGCGGTCAGTGACGAAGGCTTCCAGTTGTGTGTCGACCATAATATCAGCTTTACGAGGATCCTTTTCGGCATTGCCAAAGAGAAAAGATACAGGATAGACAGTGAAATCATCAGGGTGCAACCTGGCCGAAGACGCCATATCCACGCAGCCTAAGACCAGATGTGAGGCTTGCGCCAACCAGAAAGAATCAGCAAGGGTGTCCCAGTTCTGACAAGTCAACACATAGCTGAGTCGAGAGCTAGCCAAGCGAGTCAGACTGCGGTCGAAGATAGTCATGAAGCGATTGCGCATCTCAACATCTTGAGCTCTGGTGCCAATCAAGAAAGCGTGCTCCAGCCTCACAGTCAATTCCGTGCGAGTGATCTTGGAGTCTTCGTAGATCCTGATGACAAGATCGAGGAACTTCTTCAGCATCGTCTGATCAGGACGAGATTCGAAGAGCAGCATCTTGTGCAAGACAGCCGTCTTTTCCTTCAGCGTGGGCCACGACTCGGTTGAATGGAAGATCCAGGTCTCCACCATACCAAGGACCTTGCTGCAAAGCTTGATGTTCTGCGATCGCTCAACCAGCTGCGCCAGAACACTCAAGAAAGGTCGTCTCTGCTCTCCGAGGTGAGACATGCGCACGGAAACCAATTCGATAGTCTTGAAGATCAAGTCAACGCCAATCTCATACTCTTGCTGTTCGGGCACTCCTTCCGGTGGCTTTGATCCAGGCGGGTATTGGCCTTGGTTCGCGGTCGAAGCTGCAACATGTTCTTTGGCTAATTTCTGGGAGAATGCCTTCATAACCTGAGGTATATGAGTATCCATCTCGGCCGGCTTGTTCTTTGAGAGGGTCCACAAGATATTGAGGCTCGAAACATAATTGTTTGCTGAGAGAGTTTCAGTCGCAATAGTGGACAGGTAAGTGACAAACTCGGAAGGTGAATTCTCGACATCCATTGCATCCTCCTCCTCGGGCTGATCATCCGGTAGCGCATTGAGAACACGCCTGATTGGGGGTTCGAGTTTGGGAGAGATGTCCATGTCATCTTCAAGACCATGAAGACAATCCTGGATTTCCGGATTGTCTGACCGCAAAGGCTTCTCAAACAGCTTTTGAATACTCTGCACACGCGCAACAATCCAGTCATCGGGCTTGGATGCCAGTAGAATCCGCACAACCTGTAGAGCATTGATCATACTCGTGATATGCTTCTCATCAGGCTTATCTGCCTTCTCGCCAGCGAGGATAGGCTCTGTCACCTTCTGATACAGCTCGACATCCAAATCACCCCAATACTCTGGAGAAAGGAGGTTCCTGAGCAGGAAAACGGCTTTCTTCACCATCTCGCCTGTTGGTACGGGTGGGGCCTTGGACGATGGCAGTTCCCGAATACGAGCAGCCGGGACAGGATATCTCTCGGGGATTGTCGTGATGAAAGTGATAAGGTATTTGGTCAAGGAAGCTCGGAAATCAGCCGAGACTGCGTAATCTGAGCGATCACGAGAAGGCGGAGGTACAAGCGCAGGGGATGGGGACAAGGTGCTCTGGCCATCTTCCAACTTACGCTTCTTTGCGTTGGGTGACTCGAGGACGCCGTTCGACAAGGTAGTCTGACTTGCCTTAGCACGCTTCTCCTCCCAGTGCCAGATAAGACTAATGAGATTTAAAGCAAGTTTTTTGCCCTCATTAGACGGACTAGCAGGGGCGGCTATCTTAGAAAGAGAAGGCACAATGAGTGGAACAAAGTGCTCTCTCGACTCGTAGAAGAGATCCGGATGACGGACGAGGAACTGAAAAATGCTCATCACTTGCTGCAGGTTTGCGGTTTCTTCTGCTAGAATGCGCCGAGGCCATTTCGCCCACAGAGGGTAGCGAAAGTCCGGGCCTTGATTGCCGCTTGCCGACAGAATCCTAGTTGGCAAGACTGGAGCCAGGACATCCAAAGCTTGCGTAACAAGTGCCTTACCCTCATTCTGATGAGCTCGGAGCAAAGCCACATAGACCTGAACAACAATCTTGAAGGGAGTCTCGTAGTGGGCAATGAAATAGCTGATGAGAACATATGCTCCATACTTGTTGATGATATCTTCAAGACGGATATAGTTCCAGGCAAACTTGATGATATCCTTACGCGAATCCTGCACTGTCTGATGATGGTATTTGATCAACAAGGCTGACAACTGAAGGAGCTCCATGCGAGAATGGTCGACACCAGCCTGGTTGGATTCCTCACTCAGATCAGCAAGTTGAGGTTTCCACAACCGACTCTGAATGAACTCAGTCATGCTTCTGTCCATGAGCTTGGGGCTGTTTGGAGGACTGTTCCATGTCGTTTGAACATCCATGGCAAAGATGGGGTTAACCAGATGACGGAAAGCATATGTTTTCATCTTTTGGGAGCACGAACGCTGACTGTACAAGTCCAGGCACCGCATAATAACAGAGCGACGGTAATCAATGGACTCATTCGTGATGATGTGTCGGTAGATGAACCTGGGAAGAGCCAGCGTCCGCTTGAGTTCCTCGGCTGAAAGGCCATCAATGACCTCAAACAGGAAGTCCAGATCTTGCACCGATTCAGAGAGGTAATTGGTGAAAATGTCCATCAGTTGGTCCTCAGCCTGCTCTACCCTCAACCGCTCATTGATGGGAAGCTTGTCACTGCGGAGCTTCCTCGCAAGGTCGCGTCCCGTGCTCAAAAGCTTTGTCCTCAAGTCTGCATGAGACACTAACCAGCGCTTGGTTGCTTCAAATGTGCAGATTGAGTGAGCGACGTAGATTCCGTTAATCCCAGCAGTATTCTTGCCATCAGTCCCTTCCTGTGCAAAGGCTGCCGTCTGGAAGCCTTCGGTATCTGCGACCACAGCAGAGCGAAGTGGCTCGCTTTCTGGATCAGCCAAGACCTGACCGAAGAAACGGCCAAATCTCTCATCCTTGAACCGAGCCAGAAAGAATGTCAAACTCTCCTTGGGATAGCGGTTTATATACTTCACCAGTGGTTTCCTGAAAGGACTGTTGGAAGTCCTACGCAATTTCTCCTCAAGGTCCAGGACTTTGTTCACAAGGTGATCCATGAAGGACGTAGCTGCCGGAGGAAGAAGGTGAAAGATATTGAATATGGCGGCAACAATCTTCATCGGTGGACTCTGTTCAACGAGGCTGAAGGATACCTTCTGCAATGTCGCCTCATCCGCAATGACTTTCATATGGTCCAGAAGACGCGCGCCGATTTCAACCTTGAAGTAATTTGTCAACAGCGTGAGCAAGCGTGCAAGTCCATCAAGCCCAGCGACACTCAGGCGTTTCGGGTCCTGCAGGTTCATCAAGATAGGACGGAGACCATTCTGAAGAAGGTCTTTTGGCAGTTTGTTGGTCTGCGTCAAGACGTCTCGAAGTCCTGCATTTGCAGCTTCAATAACCTCAGGCGACCGAGAATAGAGGGACTTGAAGAAGACCGAAATTATGCGAGCACGGCTAGAATTCTGCGGGGCGTTGCCGAACTCTTGGAAGCTCATTGCCATGGACAGAAGACGGAGGCAGGCGACACGCAGATTGACAATCATCTCCGCGTTCTTGAACTCGTTGGGCTTGGAGGCCAGGGATTCGTCATCAGCATCGGCCAGAGCAAGCGATTCCAACATAAGCCTGTTGAGAGGGTCATTAAACGTGACAATGTTGTTATGAAGACTGAGACAGTAGGTGATAGCATCGATGAAGCCGATCTGAATGGGAAATGGTAGCGCTCGCAGAGGCTTGTTGAAGATAGATTGCAAGAGACGCTCCTTTACCGGTAGGATAAGCTCGTGGACTTGGCACCCCAGGACTTCAGCAACGGTGGAGAAACTACGCCGCGAGGTCTCACGAACCTGCTTGTTCATGTGCGACAGTTCGTAAACAAAGTGACCGCACAAAGAATACAAGCGGCTCTTCTCGGTTTTGAGGTCCTCGAGGGACAAGCTCTTGCAGCATCTGCGCAGAATCAGGTCCAGCGTTTCTTGGGCCCTGACTCGCGTACTGGCTGGCAAGTCAGCTGGAGTGTCCTTAATGACATACATGAGCGCCCTGACAAAATCAACCTGTTTGTCAAGGAGCCATGCATCTCCTAGATCAAGCTTGGTCGCGAATAGATGGATACCGAAGCTTCCTCCAGCTTTAGTAAACCACTCCTCGCTATGACAGCTATGACAGAACACGCGCCCAAGGTGTTGAAAGAACGGCAGCTTTGCCACTCGCTCTGGAGCGCCAAATATGATGGCGGCAGCGTCTTTCATCACTTGCATGGCCGCCTCGGCTCCCTCGCGAACCTGTGCATTGTCGGACGAAAGCGACTCGACGACTGCTTCGGCCAGGACACGTGAGTCGAGATACACGGGACCCTCGCCACTATTGACGTCGAAAGGCTTGCGGGTATGCCGAGCTTGGGCGAGTGCGCGACCAACCTCCACGACGGCGAAGTGCTTGCAGACATCCGCGACAAAAGCCGTTGCAGACTGCTCTAATTCCGGAATGGTTATGGCGTATATACATGCCTTAAGAAGTTTCTTCAGGGAGGCTTCTTGACCTAGCTTCTTGGGAATAGAGCTTGAGCGTTCTGACTTCTCTAATACATCAGCCATGGAGGTGGTCTTGCTGTCAAACAAATCGTTTGCGTGCAGACGAATGAGTGAGCCCAGATCCTCAGGTAGATTCTCGTAACCGATGTAGAGCTTGAGCTGCGACGAGACCATGCGGAATGCCTGCTGCTTGTAATAGTTGTCAGATGCCTGCCCCGAGTCGTTCTTGGCAACTTCCATCAACTTGGCGATTGCCAGGTCCAGACCAATATCGATTGGGAACGGCCGCTTCTCGCTGGGGCCAATAAGTTTGATGTCGAAACTTGGCGCGTCGTCGGCGAACTGTTCAAAAGTGAGGTCCGGAGGATGATTGAGGAACTTGCGATTGCGACCACCGAGCTTGCCTAGGATGCGCATGGTCGTGTGGGCATGAAAATGGTTGTAGGGATGCGGACGCAAGTGATCCCACAACGCTGTCATCAGATCGTCCATTATAGGAGCCATAATAGGGTCCAGATAATCGGCAGTGAGGTTGTCCACGCATAATTCGAGGGTTCTCAGACCCTGACCTACAAGATCCGAGTCCGCACGCAGCGCCACCACGATAGGACGCATGAGATAGCTGAGATGCGGTAACAGATGACTCAGACGAGCAGGAACCGTGAGCGTAAGCTCCACATATAAATCACGCTCTTGTGGTTTTCGAGCAGCCACCAAGAGATTGTTGAATGTCTCAAGCAGCATTTCTAGCAAAGGCAGGATTTCCTTGTACAGAAGCTCGAAGCGACCGCCTCCAATGCTACGGAAGAGCGATCGCAGCAGCAGGAAGTAATTCATGGGTTCCTCGGCAGTGACCGAGAGCTCTATGCACTTGGTAACAATCTTGGTCACATGTGGGTGCAAGACCTGCTCGTTCTGAACCGAAAACAGAGTAACTGCCATGAAAGAAAGCTTGAACATTCTCAGCAGAATCTTTGCTTTGGTCATGTCGGAAGTGCCCACTTCGTGTATGCGGTCCATGAGATATTGTAATACCATTCCCGAGAAGGCAGGAGACGTGGCTTCGCTAGCCAAGAAGAACTGAGGTAGGTGAAGCAAAGCGCCATGCTCAAACATGAGCTCATGAAGATACGGTATCTCGGAGTGAAAGACTTCATGAAACGTAGCGGTATCAATGCAGTGGAAGACAGTGCCGAAGCTCTCCAGGAGCTCCTTCTCCTCCCGTGACATTGGAGCCGTGTACTGACTGGCAAGGAAGTCGAAGGGAGACGAGTAATTTACCTCCGGTGGTGACTGGTCGACCCCGTAGTATCTGAACACTCGTGCTCCCTCGTGGAATAGCTTCTTGATGACGCGCACTTCCTCGGCATTGTATCCATATGAGACTTCGGACCAGTTGATCGGCACGCTGTTTGGGTCTATTTGAATATGCTCCGGGTTGCAATTCTTGAGCTGATGAAATATGGTTTTCAAGCCATTGATAAGATTCTTGAAAAGGAAGATGTTGTCTGACACCGGATCGCCGCCACGATCACGAGGGTTAGATGTCTTGATTGGCGAAGCCGAGAAGATATCAATCTCATCCCAGTCAGGAGGAAACTCTTTCTCCGCGAGATACTTCTCTGCAGAAGGCTCCAGATCCTTCTTGGTCTCTTTGTACATCTTTGAGACTTTAACAGCATTGTTGAATTGGTAGTTCATTGAGGCGAACTTGTCACCAATGGCATCCAGGATCATGATTAGGAAGTATCGGGCTTCTCGCTTGTCTTCAAGCTTGGCAATGCGCTCGGCCATGTTCAGCAGCAGCTTAGCGCTCATAGTCTGGAAGCTCGTTCCCGGAAAATCGTCATGCATGTTCTTGGTGTAAACCTCAACAGTCCGTCGAATTTGGTCCCGAGTCAAATGGTCTCGCACATGGTGAATCAAGTCAGCGAGCATACTGTAGGCGAGAGGCCTCATTGTCTCATAGACAGTAAGTCCGTCGCCAATGAGAGTGCGTTCGTCCAGAAGCTCGTCAATCTTCTCCAGAAAGATCTTGCGGTAGTTGAAGTTGATGATGTGACGAATGGCAACAAGTAGTTCCTTCCTAGCGCTGGACTTTTCTCGAGGGCAGTCCTGCAAAAGTCGAACCACGACTGAAGGGAGAGTTGGGAGGAAGTCCTGGAGCTGTTGGGCATACATGCGGAGCAGGTACGCCAAAAAGCTCATCGTCTTGACCTGTGCTGTAATGAATTCACCAAACGCAGCTCGATTCTTGATCTCCTTGCAAACGCCAGTGAATATCGTTCCCTGAGCTGCGGCCTCTGCGTGCGCCCGCTCCTGCGGCTTGGCTTGTAGGAGAAGAATGCTTTTGATCAATGGCACAAAAAGCTTGACGTTCGCTGCGACCGAGTTCCGGTGAGTCTGGAAGATCGAGACGACAATGATCGGACATTCCGCAAGGACCTTGAACGACTGCATACCCCGCAGAAGAATATTGTTGGCCTGTTGATCCGGTCCGAGATCTGAGACGGAAGTGGCTGGCGAGCTTGGTCGGGGCGATTGGAAGTTCTGGGCCGTGGCACTCGGGGTCGAAGGCATCCCGGAGGGAGTCGCTTGATTTGGCGTGTCAAACGTGTCGCGTACCACCTGCTCCATCATCTGAAACATCTCTTGGATCAGGGCTAGGAAGGGTTGGACCCGTGCTGCTGTTGCCTTGGCTTGATTCCTCTCCAGGTCCATAATCGTCTTCATGCAGAGCACCGCGTTCTCTTCGTTTTCAATTCGGACAAGATCCATCAACAGGTCGACCATATCAGCGGCGTACGGTTCAACATCGGGAGATGCCATTGGGAGTCTGTGTAGCGTCTCGAGGATATAATTCCGTAATTTCTGTTTCCAGGCGAGTTGCGTAAGCTCCGGGGTCATGGGTGACTGCGGACTGTCCATGATCCCTGACTCACCTGCTCGAAGGACAAGTTTGTGAAGACCGGTTCGCCCTTCAAGATATTCTTGAACACGGGCCATAGCTTGGAAAGGAAGATGGGATAGCTTGCGCCGGAGCATAGCGGCTCTATACTGTCTCGTAGTTCAACGGCGACGTTGGCTCGTAACTTGATATCTGTAAACCAGGCAAGTCAGCACTTGGCCGGTGGGGCTGGGTTAAGCTCGAGTCGATGCAGACCCGGGAGTTGCCCGTGGGGAAGCTCGAGAATCAAGCATACCGAGCTTCTCATCGCCGAGTTTAGCGGCGTAAATGTCGATGTTTCGCTCCATGGTTGATTAGTGCCCCTCACAGGGAGTCAAGGAGTGATGCGGGATTATAGATACTGCCAGGCCACAAGGCCGGCCTTGGGGTGAAAGCCAGCACGATCCGCGTGGTGTATTGTATTCATGTGCGAATCCGTGAGAGTGGAACTATCTCGACACGCCCAGCGACGGAAAGCGCCTTGTGAGATAGAAGGATACAATCGTTAAGTCATTAATTGCGCTCGCTGTTTACAGGACGAGAGGCGAGTGGTAGAAGGGAGCGAGGCGGAGACACGAATTATCGGCGCGGGCGAGGTAAGGAGAGGAAGGGAGGAGAGAAAGAATCAAGAGAATGATGATTGAGCGCAAATTGGATGGCCTGCAAACCGACAGGAACAGAAAGCAGCAGAGCAGAACGCGGGTATCGCAGAGACCCCGAACGGAACACTAGGCCGAAACAGGCAATCCCGGATCTTCGTTCCTCCAGCCCGGCAAGCGCGCGTCTGTCCCAGCTACCCCTCGATTGATGAGCAAATCGTACTCGAGTACTAGTCATGACGCCGTCAAAAGAGGGTCGCTAAACGAGGCACGGGCACGTGTTGCAGGCACCAAACCAGGTACTTACTAGTACATATCCATGATTTACCGTACCAGGTCGCACTTGTCCAGAGAAGATAGTAGGGACACTTTGGACTCTAGGAATTAATTGAATCTGGTTGAAGGCTATGCCATAAATACTTCATGTTTTAAAACTCAAAAGAGGTCGTCGACATCAACGTCGACCGAGGGGAAACGCCATTCACCCGTTTTCCAGACCCGAACACAGTTCTAGTAGTCCAACTGACAACAACGTCCGCTGAATTGCACCCGGGCGTGGCGAGCCACGTGCACGCTGGGACACAAGAATATTGAAGGCCATGTACACAAAGATGAGAATTGAAAGGAATAAAAAGAAAATGGGGGGAGGAGAAGAAGAACGAAGATAGAAAGGCATGATGAAGAGCGCGAACAAAGGGGTGAACCGAACGTAAAACCAGAGAAGATCGAGTACACTTCATCGCAGCTCATAGTCGCTATGCCATCATTGCAGGAAATCTAGCAGGGAAATACCATTAAATCGACTGTCACTTGACAGAATTGCTTCGTGACAAGATCGAGAAAGCAGCGCTAGAGCCAGCCGACCGCCGTCGATCTACACGAGGTCGAATCTCACTTGCGCTACCACTTCTTCGTCTCCGAGATTCATCAAGGCCGCCGCGGCGCCGTCTCTGAAGCAAACGGACGTTTCAACATTAGAATCACGCTTGCTGTACAGGGAAACCGAGGAACTCTTAGCAAAGACAACGACAAATCAGGGTGATGGAGGGCACCTAGCGTGATGCGATAACGTCACGGTTGAAGCATGACCACACAGGCATTCAAGGAAGTCCATCACTCACCGAGGTCGCCGTGTTCTCCCGCGAACTCCGCTCCGTCGAT
Organism: Aspergillus aculeatus ATCC 16872; assembly: GCF_001890905.1. NCBI lineage: Eukaryota > Fungi > Ascomycota > Eurotiomycetes > Eurotiales > Aspergillaceae > Aspergillus > Aspergillus aculeatus. Next base: position 187,334 of record NW_017962982.1, read on the forward strand.
GCCTCTGAATCATCCAATTTCAGGGCATGAAGGCGCTTTTGGCTGTCTTGGGTGACCGCATCGATGTCGTCCAGCTGAACGGGAATCTCCGCGATCTGGCACTGTGGGGGAGGCGCGACCCCATTCTTCCGTTCGTTGGCCTGTTCCAACACCTTCTCCCATTTAGTCTGCCGGCTCTGCTCCCGCTGTTCGGCACTATTCTGCCGCTCGTTGTACTCATGGGAGCACTCATCGAACAGCTGGGGGTTGATTTCCATGAACATTTTCATGGCATTGTAGACCATACTGTGGATTGTTCTGTACGGACCCGGAAATCAGCACAAGAGGGACTGGTGGGCTGCAAGGACGCGAAGACATACCGGTTCCAGTGACCTTTAGAGTTTTCATACAACGGTGGAAACATGATCGGCAGGATGATCTCCACATTGTCACTGACGAGGTTGCAGAAATATTCGTTGTTCCAAAAGTACAGTGCACGTTCCGCAACCTTACCCGCAGTTAGCTTCGGTACACGTCACAATCGGAGACAGATATCTCATACCTGGAAGTGCGGACTGGCCACCGACTTGGCGAGTTGTTGAAACAAGGGTACCTGCACCTTGGCGAACTCGGCGGGATCCATCACCTCGAATATATCCTCAACTTCGTTGAGATACATGACTTCCTTGGTACTGTTGGTCTTAGGCCAGTAACGCAGCAGTCCAAGAACGACCTAATTCAATGTTAGCATCTGCTCAAGAATCGCCTCCCATAAGGCAGGCGTAGAGGGGTTACTCACATCTTCCGTCAAAGTCGAGTCCTTTTCGAGAAACTGAACAATACAGTAGGCCAGCTGCGGGTGATACATGCTAAGACTCTTGACTTTGTGCAGAGGAAGCAAAACCCTGGTGAGGAACAGCTTGTGCTCCTCCTTCAAGGGAAGGGCAAATCCATTGATAATCGAGCCGAGAATTTCCAACAATTCGGCAATGCCATTGAACCGCTCGGTCTCGTATGTGAACTGGAAGAAGACGTTGTTGATAGATCGACGAATGTACGAGCGCAGATTCAGGAACTTTCCGTAGATCCGATGCAGGGTAGTCTTGAGGAAATCGCGTTCGCGGGGATCTTCCGAGTCGAACAGCTCGAGCAACTGGAGGAGTGTTAGTGGTCCGAGTTCTTGTTTTGACTAAACAATGCGGTCGGGCGGCCTACCTGCAGAACGAAATGGTGATCGATGTATGCCTTGGCGATGTTGGTGTTGAAATCTTGGCTTTCGATGAATCGCAGGAAGAACTCGTAGACCACCTGGATATGCGGCCACGCGACTTCCAGGACCGGCTCGTCCTCTTCCGGGTCGAAAGCCTCTCCCTGAGGAGTCACTGGAGGTGGAATGGGTCGGAAAAGGTTCTTGGCGAACATCTCGACGACTCGGGGGTACATCGGTTCTGTGATGACGGAGCGATTGTTGGCGATATAATCTAAGAGTTCGTGGAGCGCCAGTCTCTTGATTTCCTTAGACTTCATATCAGCCGTCGGGTCATTGAAGTCGAAAATGATGTTGCACTGGTCAATCTTCTGCATGAACAGGTCCTGACGTCTATTGGGTGGGACTTCGTGGAAGCCAGGGAGTTTCTCGAGCTCGCGCTGACGCTGGTCGGAGATATCAAATCGCGACGAATGCTGGCGCTTGGGGGTTCTGATGCCTTCGGACATATCTTTAGGCGTTGTCTGAAGGCGATCGAAGACATGGGACTTCCTAGGAGGAGCCAGGTCGCCTGGCATTGTCTCGGCCGCACCGGGAGGGGGGACATGATGCTGCGTAAAAAGTACGGTCAGATGGGCTCACGAGCGGCAAGCATTGACGCGCACGCCATTCAGATCAGGAGTGAGATGACTTACTGGGCCACTTGGGCTGATGACCACGCTAGGAGCCATCGGCTGTCCCTGCTTGGTAGGAGTACCTGGACCACCGTTAGCCACCGGTTGACCAGCAACGCTTCGGGGCTGCAAATTGGAATACTAACCAGGGGGGTAGATTCCGGTCTGCGCAGAACTCTCCGGCGACTTTCCTCTGGTATCATTCACGGAAGTTGTGGACGAGGTCGGGGTGCCCTGGTTGGGGGAAGAAGATTGCTGGCCATGGTGAACTCCGAGGGCGGCGTTGTTCTGGGCGGAGGCGTGGGAGGAGTCTTTCTTCTTGGAGGATTTGTTCGCGTCTTTCGCCCTCGACAACTGCTCGTGCTATGGAGGTCAGCCCAATTCGGGCGGTCGGCCGGCGAATCTGGAGGGAGATGGCGGAGGCGGGGAACAGCTAAGGGGCGGAAGGCGACGAGGGCGAACTCACCACTCTCTGTCTGAAACCCTTCATCTTGACGACTAAACGAACAGCCACATGTACTCGGTTCGGGGACTCGGTGCCAGTGCAGCAAGAAGCCGCACCCTAGCAGGAGGGATGGAGTCGGGCAGGGCGGAGACGATTCAGGAGAGCCACGTCGGGATTTGTTTATGTCGGCCTAGGAATGACCACATGAGCATTTGCAGCCACAACACAACGCAGCATAGCGCTTATTTCGAAATGAAGAGAGACGGTAATCTTCAAGGTGGATTTGTATCAATTTCTTCGGAAGGCAGGCGATGGAAGGTAATGCGTGGTAGGATGGGGGAGAGTGGTGAGGGGGAATTATTGAATGCTTGGGACGCAAAGCAGCACCGGGCAGAATAGCGGGCAATTCAAAAGAACAGGCGTTCGAGGTGGTCGAGGGACCGCAGTGAGAGAATTGGAAAACAAACAAGGGGTGGATCGGGAAGCAGAAATGGAACAAGAAACTATAAGCTGCAGGACTTACCTTAAGAGATTCGAGCTGGGACGATTGGAGAGGGAGTGAGGCGGGGGGGGGGTTCAGATTGTTGGGTGGGAAAGTGGAAAGAGGAGGATCTCTCACACTGCTGTCTCTCTCTCTCTGTCTCTCGTTGGCGCGAATGGGAGCGGTATAGGGAGTAGCAGCGCAGTTGCCGGTCAGTCAGTTGGCAGTCGGTCGATCGCCTTTGCCGTGGTCGCTTAGCGGGTTTGGCTTAGAGAGCGGGGGTGCAACAAGAGCCCCGGGGGGGGGAAGAGAAAAGTAAATCAAACTGCACGGTCAACAATCCACGAGGGACAAAGAAGATGATAATTGATAGAGATGACGAGATGAGATTGCTTCGAACAGATCGGTCTGACAGACCAGATGAGACACGAGGCGGGGAAGCAAAAAAAGTAGCGTAGAGTAGCGTAGCGTAGCTTAGCTGTCAACGGGAATGGAAGAAGTAGTATGAAGGTTTGGGGGGTCTCGGAAGGGGGGTGAGTAAATGAGTGAGAAGCGATGAGTGAGCGAGTGAGAGAGCAAGGTCAAGGTCATCGAATGCTGGGCTGTGGCTGAGATGAGAAGAAGCGCTCGGACTGGACTGAGTGTTGCTGCTGCACCTGAACTGCAGTTGGTTCCAAAGGAACAGGCAAAGTGAATCACAGTGGTTCCGGTTGGTCTACGGACTATGGACTACTCTGCACTACAGTATACATACATCCAGGACTGTGCATATATGCAATAGAACGTACTGGCACAATTTACGTGATACGTGAGATGGATACTAAAATAGTTGTCTATCGGTCTCCCGAAGTCATCTAACGGTTTACCACGGAAGCACTAATCTCCAGCTAGATGGACGATGGTCTAGTCTGTTTCAGACCGTCAGTCTACGATGACTGAGGCGTTCCAGTTCGGGATGAGTTTTTCTCCATGGATTGTGATGCCGGTCACGTGCTGTGCGGATAGATTCCACCACCCCAATGCCACCTCGACGAGACGAGATTCTCCTGAATAGGTGGTGATAGTCCTATAGGTTAGTCGCTTCTACCGCTTCTGCAGATTTTGATCAGTGGTCCACTGGAGATTTCCTCCGTGTGGAAGAAGGGATATCACAATTTTCAACAACTGACGTCACATGAGCGCGCATCTCTCCGTCCGCATACTCTGGTTTACTCCACCGAAAATATATTGAGCACGCGGTCGACCATCGGATCTATAAACCGCACCATAAAACACCCCCCCCCAAAAAAAATTGCCATGACAGACTCCACGGAGTCCAGAACGGCTCCGTTCTATTCTATCCCCGCTCGCCGCATGGTCAGCGTGGAACATCCCGCTATTATCAAAAATGTCGACAAAGCCCTTGACACCCTCCGCGGCGATGCAGGCATCACGCGAGTAAGCAAAATAGCCTAAGAGACTCCAGAATACACATACAAGACACCACTCATCTGACAATGCAGACTAGATCCTCAACCCTCCCAAGGCGGACAGCCCGGCCAGGCTCTTCCTCCGGCCGGAGGATGCCATGTCCAGACCGATGAAGTCGATCAGCTCGACGGCCAACAACATCCTAGTCAAGGTCACAGTGCCCAAGCGGACGGGTCGCAAACGCAAGAAGGGCTCCGATGAGCCATTTGCCGGGGTTCCCATCACCACGGGGCATGTGGAAGCGCCGCGACGCAGCGCGCGGGAGGTGCTGCAGAGCCTTCGCGACAATGTCGGGGGGTATCAAGTAGAGCCGGTAGGGATGATCGAGCGGACGCATGTGTTTCGAGGTGAGAACTTTTCTGGTCCTTTGAAATCCATCGACAGGGACTAAACGCAGTTAGGAATGCCCGACTTTGTCTTCTCGACGGCATCGAGCGCATTTGCGAACAAGTTCCGCGAGCATATCTTGCCGTTTGACTGTAAGCCGCTGCATCTGCCTCCAAGCACACGTGAATATCAACTAACCCCCTCCAAACAGACGAGAAGATGAAACAGTTCGATCTGGACATGACCAAAGGAATCACCTCGAATGTGGACATCATCCCTCCCCCCTCCTTCAGCCACGGCGACCTGCCCTTCAACTACATGTAAGCCCACCACCACCACCACCCCGAAACCACCAAAACTAACATCCCTTCCCAAGCTACCGCCAAAACCCAACCATGCAGAAATCCATCGACACCACCGGCAAAATCACAACCGTGAACACCCAACGCACGGTAAAGGTGCACACGCACCTCGTCCCCTACGACATCCCCGAAGTCCCCACGCAACCGCGGGACAACTGCCCCCCAATCTCGACCCTGGACCCCACACTGCAAGAAACCATCACGATCCTGCAGGGCCTCTTCAGCTCGCGACCGGCCTGGACGCGACGAGGTCTACGCAACGCGCTGCCCACCGTCGAGAAGCGATACGCCCTACGGCACGCGATCCCCTACGTAGGCTACGTCTTCCGCTCAGGACCGTGGCGCGACGCGATCATCCGGTTCTCACACGACCCGCGCACCTCCCCCGAGAACCACATCTACCAGACGCTGATGTTCCAGATCCAACCGCGCGACGCCGACGTCGCGCGCGACGGCTACTTCGGCGCCAGCACTACTGGCATCAACAACAACAAAGACGGCGCCCGCCGCCACGCCTACTTCCGGCCCAACGAGGTCCCGCAATTCGACCCGACCGCCTCCTTCCACAACCAACTGCACCACCAACCGGGCCAGCTGCCCACGGACACCCACCTCTTCACGGGCCAACCGCCGCTGGCCCGGGACGGCCGCATGTGGATGTACTGCGACATCCAGGACCCGATCCTCCGCAACATCCTCTTCCCATCCGAAAACCCGGCAGCACCGCCGCCGGGCTTCCTGCGCGACAAGTGCGACGTGCTGACGGACGGGTGGTACGGGAACGGCACCCTGGCCAAGTTCAAGACCATCATGCGCCACAAGGTGCTGGCGTTGCTGGACGACCGCGCCACCGACGACGCCGAGTTCGCGCAGATCCTCTCCTTACCGGATTATGCCACCCCGGAGTCCATCAACACCGACTTCTGGTTGGATCCCGCCACCGCCACCTCCAAGAGTACCATGATGGCCACGGAGATCCGCGCTATCATCAAGAGTGCGCCGGCGTTTCGGGAGCGGGCCGCCGCGGATAAGCGGGCGGGGAAGCGACGGAGGGGTCGGGGGATGGCTACGCGGCGGAGTGCGGCGGGGCGCCGGGTGCAGTTCCGGGAGGATGTGGTTGGTGGGGAGGAAGAGGATGTGGAGGAGGACGAGGAGGAAGAGGAAGAGGAGGAAGAGGAGCAAATAGATACACAGGGAATGGAGGTTGGGGAGGAGATGGGTGAAGGGGAGGAGGAGGCTTATGAGCAGGAGGAGTTGTTGGAAGCTCAGGCGGCGGAAGCGGCCGCTGCGGTGTCGGCTGCAGTGGAGGAGGATGAGGATGAGGCGGAGGAGGAGGACGATGAGGGCGAGAGTGAGCAAGATGAGGACATTGATACCTTCAGATGATTACGACTATCTGGGAGCTGAGATACAACTGAAGTACACAAGTATATTAACAAGGTATCAGATTTTATCAAGTTTCATTTATTGTAGCTAGCTAGATTTATTCTAAGTTTAAATAGGTAGTAGAGGTAGGTGGTTCGTATAAGACATTAAAGGGCATGACACATTCTCTGGCCATTAGCTGATACATGCAGACACAGGCGTTCATCGAGTTAGGAGCGAGGGAAAGGGTTAGTAATATGAGCTGTCCAGCCTCGGATAAATATAGTTCGCGCGGTGTAGGTAGTATGGTCAAGGTAGACGAGAGAAGGTAGGCCTCCGAACGCGAAGGAGCACAAGGGGAGGGTTGCTGAGTCGTGGTGATGTAGGTCGAAGAGGATGAGATCAACATAGAAAAGAAAATCAGAATGACAGTAGCCAGTAGGGTATCCATATAATGATGCAGTGCACTCTCAAGCTTTCCAGACGCCAAAACAAAGACAACGACGAAATAACAACCAATAGAACACCTTTTTTGCGATGCAAAGCGCGCATCAAGCGCTAATGAATGACTCAGCAGCTGCCTCATCTGCCTCAGCTGCTTCTTCCGCAGCACTTGCGCTTTCCCAGATCTCAATCTCAGCCTCCGTTGGCTCCGACTTGGCGTCGGTGGTAGCCTCAGATGGAAGAGAGGCCTCGAGGAGGGAAGAGATGGAAGAAACACTCGAAAGCTTGCTGGGGATGGAACGAGGGCTAGTGCGCGGCAAAGGGTGGAGTGGCGCCTTCTTCTCGGCGCCGTCCGTCTCCTCATCATCATAAATGACGACATAAGAGAAAGCATGGCAATCATCGCCGTAGAAGTCAGCGGCGTTCAGGTCTCCAAGAGGCGCTCGGGACTCCTCCATCATGACCGATTTGCGTGCTGCGGCGGCAGGAGACTCCTGCTCGCGAGAGCGTGGCAGATCCAGTCCCAGTTCCACAGGTGGAACGTTCTCCTTGCCACGACCCGAGGTCTCTACTTTGCCCTGCTGATCATTGATGTCCAGGACGCAAGTAGAGTGTTGCATGAGGTTCGTCATCTCCTCTTGCTCGTTATCAACATAGATATCGAACGCCCAGGAAGCCGGTGCTTTGGGATTGGACTGGCGCTTGGGCTTTGGACCCGACAAGGCAGCCGCGAGGGAGAAGGGGCGGTGAACGGCTTTCCGACCGGTCGATTCAAGTCGGCTCTTAGCGATGGTGGAACGTCGAGAGGAAGATTTGCATGACTTTGGTTGAGGCGAGCGTCCAGCAGGCTTGAGGATAGGAGCTGACTTGGGAGTAGACAGAATCGGCTTGGATGGCGTTGCAGGCATATGAGGAGCAGTGCTTGGTTCGAGGGTGGTCAGAACAACGCGGGAGGTCTTGGACGGCTTTGAAGAAATCTTGATCGCTGGTTCGGAGTCGTCGTCGTCCATAGTCCGCTTCCGCTTGGTCGAGAGCTTAAGAGTGACTGGGTCGATATTCTCCGAGTCAACATCCATTGTTGGCTGGGTCTTTTTGGACAAGATGGCACCTGAACCACGGCAGTCAGTACCCCAATCAGGACACGGACGGAGCGGAGGTGATGGGTCACAAAACATACCATCTTGTTTGTTTTTCAAATTCAGCTTGGACCGGAGCAAGGAACGCATGCGAGGTGCATCCAGGCTGGCGAAAGGCTGGCGAACGGCGGTCGGGGTCATTGTGAGAGCGGCCATGTCGACGAGGGGTGGTGGTGGTCGCAAGCACCAACTGAGTAGAATCTGTCGGAGGTGGAAGAAGGGGAAAGGGTGGAAGATGTAAAAATAGGAGCGAGCGACCGACAGGGACCGGCCGGGCAATGAATCGGGCGTTGCAGTGACTGACAGACGAGTCTGTTTTGGTCAACGCCGTGGAGTACCGGGTAGGATGGAAGGTGATTGGCGGCGGAGGATGATCGACGGGATTAGGAGCGAATCGAGACAGCAAGCAAGTGAGTATAGTATGTATGTAATTGATGTGTGTTTCAATAAAGTTAATACGAGCTGGGCCACGATCTTGTTATCGGAGCCAGCCAAGTCACTCGAGCCGGGGGTGGATGTGACAGAGAAAGGGAAACGAGCGAGCCGGCGGAAGGAAGATATAAAGAGTTTCAACCAGGCAAGGGTTGAAGTGGGCGAAGTAGACGGTTGGGGGGGAGGCAGAAGATCTGTGACGGGGTAAATCAAGTACGCCTCTCACGTACACTGGAAGGTATCTAGAAGGTCATTCCTGCCTGCACAGTGACTGGAACGAGGAAGGTAGGGGTAAGTGGGAGGGTGGTGATGAAAGTGGCAGTGATAATGGGTGGTAAGGGGAGGGGGGGGAATAGAAATTGGGACCATGGGAGTCTGTAATGTATAAGTAGGCATGGAGAATGTGGGAGTTGGGGAGGAAGTTGGAAGGAAGTCGAGGAAAGTCGAGGAAAGTCGCGTCAAGTTCGTGTTTATTCCTTGGCCCAAAAGGGTAATAGTGGTAACATTCAACTCAATTCAAAGGTTTCCGGTTCCAAGTTTACCTTCAGCTTGGCCCAGTAACTTCACTCCAGTGAGCTATACTTCCAGGCACTAATCACCGATTCACCACCAATGCAAGGCTGTAGGCTCCATTATTGCCTGATAATTGGTTGATGCGACAATCGCATTCTCCTCTTTCCCCTCCATCGTCTTGTTCTACTCTTCTTTCCTTCTCCCTACACGTCTCCTCCCCCCCTCCTCCACCTCGAGGCGCGTCGCGTTCAGCTTCAATTAAGTTAAAGATCTAACAGCTACTAACTTAACTTCTCCATTGATCTAGTGGATTTAAACATTACTTCTACAGAAATCTTAAGCATGATGAAGTCAATCAGTCCCTCACGATGGTTGCACAACCTGGAAACCACCGTAGCCCCCACTGATCTTCTTTTCTGTCCATCCCCCTCCCCCCCCATCCCTTCAACGCGTTGCCCATCACGACCCCCTTCCTTTGTCGTCTCGTCGCGTCTTCACCACCATTTCTCCTCCTCCACTCCTTCTGCTGCTCCATAGCGCTCGCTGGCTTGGCAACTCTGTCGCGTGTCCGTCAATAGTGGACCACGTCGACATCGGCTCCATCCCAATGTTTCACCAGTTGCAGCTGCATCCCTTGATTGCGGCACTATTGCCGGCGGCTAGATACCAGCCCATCATCCCATCCTCATCTTCCGTAGTATATTTCCCACGGCCACCATACAGTCCCTCTCCTCACCTAGCACCTAGCACCTAGCACCACCAGTTTCAACCTCTCCCCGAAGTCTCGGTTGCATTACCGCTGAAACACGGACAGCCCCCTAAAAAGATCCTTACTCGCTGCACCTCGAGCTTCCCTCCCACCTAACGTTCTATAATTATCACTCACCACTTGACATTTCATCTCACCTCGCCCCCCCCCCATATTCAAGGGCAACTATGTACGTTGCTACGCGCCGGAACAGGAATACCCCTGAACCAGCCAGACTGACCAAGAAAGATCTGTGAAGCATTCCTCAGGGGCGTTTCTTTTTATGGTTCCCGCCGGCCGTCGGGGGGCGACGCATGTGCTTTATACTCAGTATGGGCTATCTGCCCTGCCATGGCAGTGTGGTGGCGGCACTTCACATTCCATTCTTCGCGACAGTTAGTGACGAACCACCACCGCCCCTCTGCCCTCGAGGATTGGCTGTGACATACATACATACATACTCATGCGGGTCGCCTGCTGCTGATGGCTTCGTCTCAAGGTTGCCACGGCGCCGCCGCATGGGGAAATCCGGCTTCTCGACTCAGGTACTGACCGTAATGAAAGGGTACTGTCATGACTGGCTGCGGGGAGCACCCTCTTTATATTGCTGCAGCAGGATGGATGAGCCCAGAACCACTGGAAGCTTAGTAGCAGTAGTCTAATGATGTGCAGTCTTGGGTAGTTCTAGCCGCGCAGCATGTGTCTGGTGTGGTATGATCCCTAGTGATGAATTATCAAAGCCACGAACACCCCCTCCCCTCGAAGTCTTCAGAGATTGGGGAGTTGAGCGACGTGGGGACCCAAGCACACTCGACACACCAGGACTGTGCATGCTGAACAACCCCCAATACGTGTAGGTTGTAGTCGGCCCAGGCAACAAGAGACGTTCTTGACCCGCGAGTCGGGCTAATTGGCAACCTTGCATTATCAAGTACGAGTACAAGGTGCTGCACTATGATACAAACCCCGCCGGCTGCCCTGCCCCCTTTACAATCTTCCCCGGTTCGGTGTGCGCTCTCACTGCAGCTGTCATTGGGCTCGCCCGTGGGGTTGAGAAGAACACTCGAGCATTTCCAAGACAGTCAAGCTCCACCCTCGCATGTCGCGAGCTCCACTGACGAGTTATAACTCGAAGTATCTTGCCAATGCGTCCAAAAGATACAGAGGCTTCTAATCATGATGCGGAGCGCTTGTCTTAGTTATTATGTGCGTTATATTGATTGTTCTAAATAGATAGGGTTCTCGTAGATTGGGAGAAAAACAACACCTGCGCCGTACACCGTTCATCCTCGCTGTGCCCGAAACCCAATTTGGTATGTAAACGAGACTCCGCCAAAAAGAAAGTATCATAATCAGAAAAGCAGCAAGCAGTCATGACCGTGTCACTGGACGTCAAACCGAGAGAGTGAGAGACCCAGAGGCCAGAAGGAAAGGCAGAGAGACATTACACACCGTGTCGATACACCTGGGTTCCACCCGAGCGGATCTGAACGGTATCCCGGCGTTGCATGACCACCAGAGCGCGATGGAGGGCTTGTTCGGTGTATCCTCTACCTTCCACGAACTCGCGTTTCAACGTCGCCAGGCTCGTGCTCCAGCCGATGGGGAGACGGCGCTTCAATTCGTCTTCGATCTTGCTGGCTTCTTCCATCATCTCCTTGCTTCCCTGGCCCTCACCCTGGTTGACCGCGTCCATGGTCGAGGCCAAGAAGAGGCGGATGGCTTCGTCGACATGGGCCTCCGTTGCGATGGGCGACAGGCTCAATTTAGCTAGCGATTCAGTGATACGCACAATGGCCTCGAGTTGACGAACGGTGATGGGGATGGACGACCGAGTGCCAGCGTCGACTTCGTGACGGTGGACCTGCTTCCGGATCGTGACAAAGTGTGAAGACAGCTTTTCGGCTGCTTCATCGGACAGGCGAGGTGCGCAACGGCTGGGGCACTGTTAGTATCTCTATGCATAGCATTCGAAAGGGCGGTGGTAACATACGTGCGACAGTAGCTGATATACCGCTTCATCTTCTCCAAGGGGATCTCCGCTTCGATCTGTTCTTCAATGCCTCGTCCACCCATGTGAACACCCATGACGTGTCTGGCGATGCTTTCGTCGCGGCTGCGCTCGTGGTCATCCCGCACAATGAAGATCATATCGAAACGCGACAAGATAGTAGTCTGGAAATCGATGTTCTCGCCCGGGGTCTTCAGATCATCATAACGACCGAAGATGGGGTTGGCTGCAGCCAAGACAGACGTACGGGAGTTGAGGATCGTGGTGATACCGGCCTTGGCGATCGAGATAGTCTGTTGTTCCATAGCTTCGTGGATAGCGACACGATCTTCGTCTCTCATCTTATCGAACTCGTCGATACAGACAACTCCGCCGTCGGCGAGCACCATGGCACCTCCTTCCAGGTAGAACTCGCGCGTAACGTGGTCACGTTGTACGGAAGCAGTCAAACCCGCCGCGGACGAACCCTTACCGGAGGTATAGATTGCAATTGGCGATACCTTCTCTGTGAACTTGAGTAGTTGCGACTTAGCGGTACCGGGATCACCAAGCATGAGGACGTTGATATCACCACGAAGTTTCATCCCATCGGGAAGAATCTTCTTCGAGCCACCCATCAGCAGACAGACAATAGCTTTCTTGATATCCAGGTTTCCGTAGATCGACGGGGCGATACTTCGTGCCAAGGCGTCATACAGATCTGGACGACGACTGAGTTGCAGAAACTCTTGTTCTTCTTCCTCGGAGAAAATAGCATTGCCCTTGGCAGTGTGGTCGAGATCCGTGCTGATACCGACCGCCCGCAGATAGGGGTTGCGGATGGCGACTGCTCCGTCCTTCTTTCCGCCTTTCGACGATTGATAGATTGAGAAAATGCCCATGACTGTGCAACGAGAACCAGGTACAACTCGGTTGGCGAGGTAGCGATCGGCAGAGATGAGGACGTGGCGAGGAAGTTCACCCACAGGAACCTGATCAGGCGCCTCCTGCAGCTTCAGGACTTGCTGATCGACGAAGTGGCACTTCTCGTGCGAAACAACATATGGGTCGAGCGGGCACGGCTCCGAGTCAGGATCGCCTGGCTGCCTTTCACGGCCACATTTTCTGGGGAGCTGCATCCCTGCGAATCCACCCTCAACCGTGAGATTTTCGGTATAACCACAGTTTTTGCATCGGAGATGCATCTGGGTAGCTTTGGACGATATCGTCGAGGCGCCAATAACGATGCCCGGGATCCGCACGAGATGCGAGATATTAGTAGCGTTGAGGTCTCGGATCGAGATATGTGTTGCGGACGAGTGGAGCAAGAGCTGATGAGGTGGGAGTTCGACGTCTCTTTGGGAGGGATATACAATGCGTCGAGTACATTCTTGAAGGGCTGACTCGAACTGAAGTGGGTAGAAGTACTGATTAGAGCTGTCTCGACCTAAGGAGGAATCGATGGGCTTACGAGGGGGATGATGTTTGCAGGCTCGGTGGTGAGCTTGTGGGCCAGCTCCTCGTTATATGAGATCATGTGTGCAATATCAATGTCGCAATAGTATTGCTTGACCAGGACATTTTGTCTCAATTGGTCACTGCGATGGCAAGTCAATATCAAAATGTGGCTACAAGACGGCGGCGTCAACATACCGATAGATAAATGCATTATCCAACTGAAATTCCAAGACGAATTCCCTCAATTTCGCTTGGATCTGACTGCGAGAGTCATCGACACCATCGACGCTGGGAGCGAGGACGCTCAGAGTGTAGGGGGTGCGTCTATCCATGGTGGTGACGGCAGTGACAAGAGTGGGGTGGCAGTTGTGATGAGGTGTGTAGGTTTTCGGTGTATCCCGTTGCGAGGAGAAACTGCAAATATCTTCCTGAGCAACGGCACACGAATGGAACGCGTCGCGCCGGCTTTTACGCGTTAAGTGGTTTTGGCCTAAGGCAAAGATCAATTAAGTCACGGAACAACCAAGCCCCGGGTTCCGAGGGGGCTCGGATGGGTCTTTGTCATCCCTCATTCCCGGGGCCTGGCGCCTTACCCGATCGGGTTCGAGCTATCATGAACCCACCCCCCCCGTATCAGATGCAGCTGGGTGACGTTGCAGCAAGAGTCAATTGCTTCCAATTTGCTCCAAGCTTGCCCTCTCTTGCTGTTCAATCCTGGTTCCCAGTGGTGAACACTGCTTGTTAGTGTACTGCTGGCGGTCTCTTTCTTGCTAAACCACAACTGTCCACTTGTCATGTTCACATAGTGTTCCCTTCCAACAGCACGGTGACCGCGGGACTTGTCAGTCGCCAAATCGGCATCAATATGTCCTCTGCCAGTCCCCGGAAGTCGATTGACAGCTTGGCCTCAGGCGCCTCCACTCCTTCTCTATCTCAGCTCTCATTTACACAGATCGAATCCCCTCGGATCTCATCACAAAGATACCCCTTAAGGAGAGGATCAACCGCAAGCTCGATCGCAAGTATTGGGGGAATTCTGGATCCCTCCAGCCGCCATGGGTCTATCGCTGAATCTGGACAGAATGGTACGACCCATTTTACTATACTTCGAACACTGAAGGTTAACCTCATTTCTCAACGACAGCAATCTCTACTCTCCTGCAGCCTCCGATTGTCCGCACGGGTCTTGTGCCTCATACCGCTGTTGGCACCGCCGGATACAAACCTCCGACGACTCGTGACATTCCTCCTGTTACCTTGACCAATATCCCACATGTGGACTCTAAAGCGTTCGAATCATATCTCTCTCAAGTTGGATCGTTGTATGATGCCTTCCAGCAAGCCAAAGAAAGCAATACAGAGCAGGAATCGCAATTAGTGCGGGCAGGGGGCAAGGCCTCACCGAAGCCGGAAGATTCGGACTCTTTGGCTCCTGCATCGCGGGAACGCCGACCGTCAACTCTATCGAATCACTCTCGAGCGACCTCTCCATATGATACGCGGGGCAGGAGGCGGTCATACGCTGGCCGTGGTCGGGGTCAAGCCGTTACTCCCTTGTCCACAATCCCCACAGTATATTTCGAGGATGACTTCCGTCTCGAGAATCCGCGAACGTTTGATGTGGTGTCGGAGAAGTCTGGAATCATAACTTCCAAAGACAAATCGGAGAATGGAGCCGCCGTGGAGTCAGCTGCCACGGGGAGGAAGGCCCTCGCTACGAATGCTATATTGCAAGAAAAGCTTTCATGGTACATGGACACCGTGGAAATTCACCTGATCTCTTCTATCTCCACGGCTTCTAAATCTTTCTTTACCGCACTCGGGTCTTTGCGAGAGCTGCATGCAGAAGCCGCCGACTCGGTGAAACGTATCCAAGTCTTGCGGAAGGACCTACAGAAGATTGACCGTGAGATGGCTTTAGGAGGTCTCAAGATTGTGAATCTGCGGCGACGGAGGGAAAATGTACGTATGCTGGCGGATGCCGTGGCACAGCTCCGCGATGTGGTCGAGTCAGTTTCCCGATGTGAAGCGCTTGTCGAGAATGGTAACATCGAGGAGGCTGCCGATGGCCTTGAAGAGGTGGAGAAATTGATGACGGGGGAACAGGCTGCAAGTCTATTAAAGACAAACGAAGAACAGCAACATTCGAGGAGGACGGTCGACTTACGGCGACTGAAAGCGCTCGAAGGTGCGTCTGAGGACTTGGACCAACTGAGATCTCGAATTGGTAGCGGCTACGAGAGCCGTTTCTTAAGTGACCTTCTCGGCGACCTGAGACAGCACGTTGAGAATGTACCGCTAGATGCTACGCTACAGCGATGGGGATTCTCTTTCCAGCGACAACGCGGTGCACGCTCCGGCGCCGCGCAATCTCCCGCTTATATGAATTTTGATGAGCAACTGCGGTCGAAACTGCGCATGCATCTCACTGGTCTTGCTCGTGTACGCCACACAACACCTGCAGCGACTTCCTTCAAGACAGCGGTTCTACGCGAGATGAAGAGTCTTATCCGCAAGCATATGCCCAGCTCCAGCGACGACGACAGTGAATCAGTGGTGTCAGTGTCCACGCACAAATCCCAACAGCTTAGTCAACAAGAAAAGTCGTCGATCCTTGCGCGCAACCTCCGCGCCTTGGACGCTCAGGATTCGTATGAAATGCTAGCCAAGGTATACACTGGGATCAGTGAATCTTTGAGAAGACTCAGTGTTCAAGTCAAAGTTCTTCTGGATATCGCCAGTGGATTGGGAAACCCTGTCTCGTTGGGTGTGCGGTCCGGTCCCCCAAGCCCAAACCCGCAAGGCCCGACGACTCCGGCCTTGGAAGCAGAGAGGACTGCGGCCCTCATGGCGCAAGATGAGATTCTACAGGTTCTGGACATGTCCAGTCTTCTTGGCCAAGCGGTTGACATTGCTCAGTCTCAAGTTGTTAAGGTCCTGAAAGTTCGCTCGGAACAGACATCTCAGTTACCGATGGAAGACTTCCTCAAGTACTTTACACTGAACCGACTCTTTGCGGACGAATGTGAGGCTATCTCCGGTAGAGGCGGCGCCGCATTGAAAACGGTTGTGGGAAATCAAATTCGAGATTACATCAACCGGTTTGGCGACAGCCAACGGCGCCGCATTGTCGAAGTTATGGATTCTGACAAATGGGACGCACGGGACTTCGGAGAGGATGAGAACGCTATCCTGGACCGGATACTTAGCGCAAGTACGCGAGATATCGAGCTCTGGACAGATGCATCCAAAATTTGGCTGTCCTCAAACGGACACCAGGAACCGAAACCTACAGCGCCGTTCATAACCAATGGTACGGGTAAGGAGAAGCTGCGGAGTGCGGTGATCGACGAGCAGAAGTACATTCTCACCGAATCCGGGGTGGCGATGATGAGGAGCATCGAAGAGTTCCAGTTCCTCATGGCGAATATTCCCAGTATGATGCAGGACATTGCACCCGGGCTTCTGGAGTCATTGAAGCTGTTCAACTCTCGGTCTTCGCAGCTGATCCTGGGTGCTGGCGCCACGAGAAGTGCGGGCCTAAAGAACATCACCACGAAACACCTGGCTCTATCCTCGCAGGCACTCAGCTTCATCATTGCGCTGGTTCCCTATGTCCGCGAGTTTGTCCGCCGACACGCGCCCTCGATTCCGCTGCTGGGCGAGTTCGACAAAGTGAAGCGGCTGTATCAGGAGCACCAGAACGGCATCCATGAGAAACTGGTTGACATCATGGGGTCACGATCTGCCATCCACGTGAATGCCATGAAAAAGATCGACTGGGATGCTTCTGCTGGATCCACCACTGTGAGCCCATACATGGAGACGCTGGCCAAGGAGACGGGCACCTTGCATCGGGTGCTGAGCAAGCACCTTCCCGACATGACCGTCATGATGATCATGGATCCTGTGTTCAAGAGTTACCGCGAGCAGTGGACGAAAGCCTTTGACGAGGTCAAGGTGACTTCGGAGGCGGCCAAGCAACGGTAAGATATGAACTCCCTTCTAGAAGACGGACGCAGCTAACACAAGCTTTTAGGTTACAACGTGATGCGGAGCACTTCCAAAGCAAGCTGAGCAAGATCGACGGCTTTGGCGACCTGGGCCAGCGACTCTTGGAGCTGGTGCAACAGAAAAGCCTTGTCACGGAGCCACGCGAGTCCAGCCCGGTCGACGGAAGTTCATCGAAGGGGTCGTCCGAGACCACTGACACTGGCCGGAGCCAGAAGTAGCTGTCTGGCTAGTCTATACATTCGTCTTGTATCGATCCCTCGGCTCAGGTCCCATTGCTCAGTGTATGGAGGCGTGAGGCTGTCTGACCTCATTGACTGTTCGTTTAGCGTACATAGAAGTGCAGTCGGGAGACATACTTTCGCTTTCTCGAGCAGCAGCTCCAGTGAGCCATTTCTTCTATATATATACTTAATTCATGCACCTACATAAATTCCTCTTTGAAAGTCTAGAACCACCCCTGTCCAGGCCCAGTCAAGTACACCTTCTTAGCATAACTCTGTCATATACCTTCCCGTAAACAATACTCCAACTGCGCAAACTCAATTCCAAGGCCAAAGCCGCAACATCCTACGCCAGTGTAGGCACTCGAAAATAGTTTGATCTACAATTACTTTATGTACTACCCTTTCCCACAACCCATCCCCCAGAATAAGAGTAAGAATACCCAATGAACAAAAAAAGTCCATTAATTTAAGCCCTAACCAGTAGGCACCTGTCATCGTAGCCAGACGAACAATCATCATCACCATCCACACCTCATGAGTGGAACCAGAAAAAGTATATCATACAAAAGCAGGATATCATATATCCCCCCGCAACCGCATCATTTGTAAGCTGTTTTGTAAAAACGTATCATCATCCCCCGAACTCCAATGCAATCAGAAAAGTTTCTGGTCATGCAGCCATCAATCTACTGGCCGGGCAGGGCACCGAGCCCCTTCTTCTCGCCGAGGGTTTTGGGCTCGTGGCCACCCTTGCCGCTGCCGTACTTGTTGGGGCCGGAGCTGCCCTGGGCGCTGAGGAAGCCGCTGGACTGGCCAGATTCTTCGGGGAGGGGGGCGGTGCGCTGGGCGCGGCTGAGGGTGTCGTTCTTTCCGGAGGTTAGTGGTTGCTCGTTCGACGTTGTGTATACAAAAACAGAAGAGAAAGGGGACGGCATACATCAGGGTTGGTGCCGTGGACCTTGGTCTGGCCAGCCTCGATAGCGTTGTCGCTGTGAGGGACACCGTCGTCGTATTCAGCTCCGCGAGGCATTTTGTGTGTGGGTTTGTGGTGGTGGTGGTTGAAAAAGGTAGAGAGGTAGATGGTTTGGTTGCTGGGGTTGGGATCGGGTTAGCTTGGTTGCTGCTTTGACAGTGGGCGAGTCGTGCGATGACTTACTGTAGGTTGCGAGTTTCGTAGTCGTTGTCTTGTGATTGTGATGAAGACGGTAAGGAAAGCAAGGGATCTTATATGTTGAGTCTGGTGGTGATGTGTTCATTGATTCTGGGATGAGCACGTCGAGTGCTGACAGCATCATGAAGTCATTATCCCCACCCAATGACTTCATGGGACCCGGTCTGAGATCAGGTACAGTCACTTCTCTCACTCACTCTTCCATTTTCTTCGCTGCGTGTTGGACATGGTAGTGATCGGCGAGGGATAAGACATGCTAACATTTCAACTTCATTGCGCATTCAATTGAGGGTCGACTATCTGCGTGACTGATGCGGTCGTAGGCTGGCGAGCGGAAAGTGTCTAAGTCGCAGTGCACAGCACGGGATCCGGAATTGGAGGCGGGAATCCGAGGATCGGGTTTCCTGCAGCTGGAAAAAGGGTCGGGTTACACTGACGGGATCCTTTGAGAGCCCTTCGATTTGATCTAGATCTCAATGATCTTGGATCTGGATATCTTCATGTTAAGGTTAGCACACCGATATTTCATCAAAAGATCGGAAGAATTGTTACCGCTAGTTGCTGAGGGCTGCGATGCTTCCCTTTGGTATTGAACCAGGCAGATTGTCCGGACTCAAGGTCCAGACCCAAGATGGCCAGTTAGCACCCGTGCCGTTTTTTCGGTTGAGATTCAAACTTCTGGTCTACATGTAGTATCACCCACCATCCTCCGTTCTTCTGTGTCTCTTTTTGTTCCAGCTGTTTTCCCAATACCCTCCATATTTGCGACACAGAAACCCGTGAAGTCTCACCTTGTATTATCAAGAAGTGTCAAATACCAGACAACGGGAACTACACAACCCCCAAGCTTCAACATACCCACCACCCAGTGATATATAACTGACGACAATACAACCATTCCAGCTGACAACCCACAAGAACACAAGCCATGATCACAATCCAACCCCAACAGCAGCTCCCCTTCCCCCTCTCTGTCTTCTCCCTCCCTCCCATCCAGACCCAACCCCCAATGACAACCCAACCACAACGACCGTAATTTCCAACCCCTCCGACCAATTCACATCACCGCATCACCGACCAGCCCGCTCCCTCATAACCTGTTAAACCCCCCAACCCCGGGGCTCCACTTCCCGCGCACCCTCGGCTCCAAAACGAAAGGAACCCGGTACACGGTATGATCGCAACGGCAAGCGACCGGCTCCGACCCCGGTCTCACACATCCTCTTCATCTCCGCTCACGCAACCGTCTTAGCTCGGGATGAACCAGGGCGAAAAACACGGAGTACGCACGTAGCGGTGGTCAGGTTTCCCGAGTAACAGGCGACAGGCGACGGGTGCCAAGTGGGCGATGATGGCCCTGGTCTTGGTTACGTTGACCGTGGACGGTACGGTACGGAGGGCGCTTTACCGATACCGCAAACGGCTTGGGTGGGGGAATGGGAAAAGCGATCGGGATCGTGATCCGTGGGGATTGCGCGCGCACCGGGGAACAACGATTTCAGTCTCGGTCGGATCATGGATGGCCATTGCGCTTTTGCGAGCAGGACGAGGCGATGGCGGGGGACGGGGAAAGGTCAAGGCCATGGCTATGGCCATGGCCAAGGCCGGGGGCTGGGTGGTGGTGGTGGTGTAGTTGTTGTCTGTCAATGTCAAGGCTTGGAGGAGGGGTTAGTGAGGATGCTAGGCAGGTCTGGATTGTTGATGGATGGGGCCATTCGGAGTAGGTAGCTCGTGCGGCGGAGGGCGGGCCGGTCGCAGCGTTGGCCAGAACAACTACCTAGTACTGTGAACTGCGATGACAAGTAGAAGGTCTATCTTGACAAGAGGTAAGCGCAAGCGGGCATAGTTACTATTTTGGTTCTTTGGTTTGGGTGTGCGGAGAAAGAGGGGTCATTTCAATGACTACTAGGATCGTGGGCAAATGAAGGCATTCGGAGACGGTGAATGCGATGAAGCTGGGGCCCCCAGAAATCAAGCTGACAAGCTATATTGGCACTATGAAAGATCTGGTTAGATTGCCGCTAGCAAAAAAGTTAAGAAGGTCGAGACGGAAGAGCTGAAGGTGCTCTTTAGAGGAATCTTCCAGATCGAGGAAATGGTGAGGGGCATCAGGACAGCGAGGATAACGCGGCCGCGGAGATGATGGACACTCATAGATGACTTGGGCTTGTTTGCTGCTCCGGAACTGGCCGAGGCCCTACGTGTAACGAACTGAGATCTTTACTTAATACTAATCTGGTAATTGCATCCAATTCAAAGTGGACCTTAAACTCCAGTATGCAAGGGTATCTGACGACGTAACGAGAACCAAATCCAAGCTAATGCATTCCACCGACTAAAACCACGCCGGGGCCTAGTTTGGATCCAAAACGCCCAACACCGCCCTAAACTAATCAGACCTGTCAGGTAGACAGCCTAGCGCCTGGGGCACTCGGTTGCGGCTGATCTGGACCCTCAGTCCGTTGAAAATGATATGGTAGAATAAATCGACCTCCTCGTGGTTCAAGTCGAACGACAAAGAGCTCTCTTGGGACTCGGACAAAATACTCGTGGCTCTGGTATCGACGCTCGACAGGCGACTCTCTGGACGAGTGCTTCGCGTGGAGGTCAGAGAGTGGGTATAAGAGCTCGATCGCATTGTAGATGAGAGGAACGGTCTTAGCGAGCGGATACTGTCCGCAGGTTCGGACTCCGGGTCAGGATTGACAACAACGAGCCTTTGTGGGGGTACGTGCATGTAACCGCCTTCGACGAGGGCAGAGATGCCGTTATAGTTGATGGCCTGCGAGTCGGGCGATACACGATTGTTAACCTGTTTGATGTCCGGTTGAGGCGTAGGAGGTTCGCTCGATTTCTGGAAGGACTTCCAGAGCCCCTGTAGGGCTCTCCACGGTGCTCGACAATTTGATTTCGACATAAGGCCCCGAAAGTGGCTCTGAATTTGCTTCATAGGCATGGCTTAATCTTGATCGATGGCAAAGTGGATATAAGTGGAGGTTGGTATGGAGGACGATGATCCGGCGTTGGTGGCAAGCGGGGGCGGGGATGAGGGGAAGAGGGTTATGGGCTCTGCCTGCGAGGCTGAGATGCGACTCGAATCACTCACTAGAAGGCCAAAGATCAGATGTATAGGAAATGAAGAGCAATGGCGATCCACTGAGGTAGAAACATTGGAGAATCTCAAGTCACTCCTGGCACAGCGCCTACCGCGCAATTCACTGAATGATGCGATAGAGATGCCGCGTAGGACATTTCCAGTCGATCCAGCTGAGGAGCAGCCATGGCATTGTTAAATGTCTTGTTACTGAAGATCTGAAGATCCAAGACGGAGCGGTAAGAGCGAGTTTCGGGAGTGTATGAGTTGGAAGTAAATCATGGCGAACTCAATTGCGCGAACTGGTGACCACGAATGCTATTGTTTGTCGCTCGGAAGAAAAAGGTACGAGAGAGGAGAACACAGTAGGCTTGGATGGCGCATGAGTGCCGTCAGCATGGAAGATTTGCAGCACGAGGGGTGGCTGCTCTGCATCAGATTAAAAACAACAAGACGGCACGATTGGCAAGCGAGGACCGTGAGGCGGTGGGCGGGTGGACGGTGACGTCAGGGTACAAAGCAGCTTTCCCCAGATTTGCCCAGATTTACCCAGTTTTTTACCTAATCCGGCTGCCGGAGCCAAGCGGAGACAAACTTTGGTTTTTGAGGTACGGTATAATTCATACGCTGTTGAGAGAGGGGAACCAAAATAAAAAAAAAAAAAGATAAAAGAAAAGGAACGACACCGTTACAATTGCTAATGGGGACATCCATTGGGATGGGGGGATTTTCCCTGATACGAGATCATCGCTTGCCTCCTCGTTCACCCCCTCCTTCGCTCGACCATGGCGGAAATCGATCGTTCCCTTGTGTGTGTCACGTAAAATGAACAAATGAGACCAGCCCCCTATTCCCCTATCCTTGTTCGGGAGGAGGCAACAAAACGTAAAACTCGCAGACGGCGGCAGCAGCAGCAGCAGCAGCACTCACTACCACTTTCTTGAGTAACGTAAGTCTGAGCTTCGATGGAGTGGTCTTGTTGCAACGCTTTCCACGGATCATCATCCGGTCGGATGATTCTGCAATTGACGGGACCAACCGGGGGTTGTCATTAGCCGGGGGTCCCTCTTCCAAGCTTCGAAGCACTCCAGAGATTCTCCAGAAGAGGCCGAGGCCAGAACTGGGGATGCGTCCGTGCAACGCCAACCTTTAGTTTAGTTCAGCTGTTAGCCCAACCTGCTCCCGGTGAGCTCGACAGAGACACAACACGAAGGATATCTTAGTTACTAGAATTGAATGAAGGGTAGTAGGAAATGAAGGGAAAGGAAGCTAATTTCTGCCCTTCCCCTCCCTGTGCTGGGGGGGTTTTTAAATTGTCCCTAGCAACCTCTCAAATAAGGAAATGACAGGATTTCACCTGGCAGGTTAGCGGTTGTGAACTCCGTATTGGACCTTGAACTCCGTCCTGTACGGTACTACTAGTATACTAGTAGTAGTAGTAGCAGCAGCAAGCCTGCCTGTTTCCCTCCCTCTTCCTCCCCCCGCCACCCACCTTGTATTTCTCCCCGCACGTCACCATCACCTTCTCCTGGAGATTTTCTTCTCTCTCTTTTCTTCTTCTTTTTTTTCTTTACTTCTTTACTCTTCTCTCTACATTTCTTCCCCTCTTTCCTCCCCCCAAACCCCTCCCATTCCATCACCAAGAGAGAGTTGACGTGAGTTTAAGTAGCTCATCGTCGGATTCTCTTTCTCTCCAGCTTATCGTTAGAGCTTCCTCCGCACCCGCTTTATTGCACCCACACAGCTCTTTCGGCGCACAATGGCGAGCGAAGACAACGGTCAAGATCCTCCCAAGCGAGATGTTCGCAACCACCTGCTCTTTGAGATCGCAACTGAGGTCGCCAATCGGGTGGGAGGTATCTACTCCGTCCTCAAGTCTAAAGCTCCCGTCACCACCGCCGAGTATGGTGAACGATACACCCTGATCGGACCGCTCAACCGAGCCTCCGCAGCGGTTGAGGTCGAGGAACTGACTCCATCGAACCCTCGACTGATTGAGACAATCCAGTCCATGAAAGAGCGTGGCATTGAGATTGTCTATGGCCGCTGGCTGATTGAAGGTGCCCCTCGTGTGCTACTCATTGACACTTCAACTGGTTACAAGTACTTGGACGAGTGGAAGGGAGACCTGTGGAATACGGCCGGAATTCCCTCTCCCGCAGGAGATACCGAAACGAATGAGACCATTGTGTTTGGCTACTTGGTAGCATGGTTCCTGGGTGAAGTATGCGACTGAGAAACCCCACAAGCATAATGGAAAGTGTTAACCAAGTGTTGTAGTTCATCGCACACGAACGCCGCAAAGCAGTTGTGGCTCATTTCCATGAGTGGCTTGCTGGTGTTGCCCTTCCTTTGACGAAGAGGCGCCATATGGACCTAACCACGATCTTCACAACCCACGCCACATTGCTCGGTCGCTATCTATGCGCAGGGTCGGTGGACTTCTACAACAACCTGCAGCACTTTGACGTCGATGCAGAGGCTGGTAAGCGTGGCATCTACCATCGATACTGTATCGAGCGGGCTGCAGCTCACACGGCCGATGTCTTCACAACCGTCTCTCACATCACTGCCTTCGAAAGCGAGCACTTGCTCAAGCGGAAGCCCGATGGTGTGCTACCGAACGGACTGAATGTGAAGAAGTTCTCAGCTGTCCATGAGTTCCAGAATCTGCACTCGCAATCGAAGGAGAAGATCAATGACTTCGTTCGTGGGCATTTCTACGGCCACAACGACTTCGATCTCGACAACACTCTGTATGTCTTTACTGCCGGTCGCTATGAGTTCCGCAACAAAGGTGTGGATATGTTCATCGAAAGTCTGGCGCGTCTCAACCACCGCCTCAAGGCGAGCGGATCAAAGACAACGGTCGTCGCCTTCATCATCATGCCTGCTCAGACTTCATCCCTCACTGTGGAGTCGCTGAAGGGCCAAGCTGTCGTGAAGTCGCTTCGGGAGACCATCCATAACATCGAGCAGGGCATTGGCAAGCGCATGTATGAGCGCTCTTTGGCATGGAAAGAGGGCGACAACATGCCGGACGAGAAGGACCTGATTACGAGTCAAGATCGCGTTCTTTTGCGCCGTCGGCTTTTTGCCATGAAGCGCCACGGCCTGCCGCCTATCGTTACCCACAATATGGTTAATGACCATGAAGACCCAATTCTGAACCAAATCCGTCGGGTGCAGTTATTTAACCACTCGTCGGACCGAGTCAAAGTGGTCTTCCATCCTGAGTTCCTGAACTCCTCCAACCCAGTGCTGCCGCTTGACTATGATGACTTTGTGCGCGGCACCCACCTTGGAGTTTTCCCCTCTTATTACGAGCCGTGGGGATACACCCCTGCCGAGTGTACAGTGATGGGCGTTCCTAGCATCACCACCAACCTTTCTGGTTTCGGTTGCTATATGGAGGAATTGATCGAGAACTCGTCCGACTACGGTATCTATATTGTGGACCGTCGCATGAAAGGGGTGGATGACTCTGTGAACCAGCTTACGGACTTTATGTTGAACTTTACTCAAAAAAGCCGGCGACAGCGGATCAACCAGAGAAACCGGACCGAGAGATTGAGCGATCTTTTGGATTGGAAACGGATGGGTTTGGAATACGTCAAGGCCCGGCAGCTTGCTCTGCGGAGAGGTGTGTATTTCCCTCGTTACTTGGTCACTCACTATCAGGTACTGATCAGCATGTGCAGCTTACCCTTCGTCGTTTGAAAACGGAGAGGATGTTTACGATATCATCGGGGGCACAGAGCAGAAGATCTCGCGACCCCTCTCTGTTCCTGGATCCCCAAGAGACCGGTCTGGAATGATGACCCCGGGAGACTTTGCCTCCCTCCAGGAGGTCAAGGAAGGCCTCAGCACGGAGGACTATGTTGCGTGGCGACTTCCGTAAGTCGAGCCCTGATAATTTTGGAGAACATGTAGTCGCTAACAAGTTTTCAATACACAGGACCAGCGAGGAAGAAGAGCCAGATGACCACTACTTCCCTCTTACTCTCCGAACGAAGAAAGCCACCGATCGGCCTGCCTCCCCGCTCGACCGGCTTTCGTTGAATGGTGATGCATGATTGATTGTCTATACGATACCAACCGACCCCCAAGTACTTCTTTCCTTCATGTGAAACACATTGTTATGTAGTTGTTGCATTTTGTGCCAGTCCTTTGCCTCGTCTCAGCATACTTGCAGTTTTGACTATTGTCGAAATGTCTCGATTCGTAGGTCCTGAATACAGCGCATCGTTCCGTTTACCGTGCTCTCTTAGTTTGGTTCTTTTCACCCCTTTGTTTAATATTGATATGTGCCCTCTCCTTCGCATGCCTCGATTGTACATCCTCTCTACTCAGTCACTTAACAGATTGAAGATTAGATACTTCGAATGCACTGAACCATTCTGTTCATAGCCAGTATCTCCCTGGTAGCACCTGGTGATAAACATGGAGGGAGAACTGCTGCACATGCGTTCTAGTCCGAGACCGGAGGGGAGTGAGTTCACAGTGGTGATTGTCCTCGAGACGCCAAGAGGTTGAGTCATTTAATGGATTAATGGACAGAGAAGGAGAGTTGTGGTGCGGGTCTTCGGAGCGGGGAGCTGCGAGAGGATCAGCACCAGCCAGGATCATTGAGACATTGAGAGATCCAGCCCAATTAGACTTTGGGATTATCGCTGGTGAGCGGAGAGTCGCGCTTCGGTGAGAAGGTAGTGGTAGTATGGCAGCACAATACGTGCTGTACATGTGATGGTGGTGGTGGTGGTGGTGGTGGTGGGGGTTTCCACATCAGTTTCCCTGTTCCCCTCCCTTCCCTTCCCTCCCCTCCCTCTCTCCTACTTATACTTCCTTTCCCCTCTCTCTTCCTCTTCTCTTCTCTTCTCTTCTACCTTTCATCCTCCTCATTCCACTCTCCAAACCCTCAATTTAAACCTCCAACTCCACCGTACACTATCGTCTGGTACGACTCACAATGAAGCTACGCAATCAGGATGACTTTCCGAGTCTTCTCGCTAGGGGTTCAGACGGATCAAGGTATCGTACTAGTATAATGGCAGTCACAGCTCGCGCATGACAGGTGTTCGACTCGAGTCTCCGTCCTCCTCTCTGGATCGGGCAGGGACTCGGTCGTTCTGAGATTATACTGTCATAACTTGATCTAGATAATACTAGCGAAAGGACATGCGTGGCATTGATTGTTCCATACCCCTTTACACCAGATGGAAAGGGGAGCCTCGTCTCCCCATTGCTGACAATGTCCAGTACTTTGATCTTGACTTGAACTCTGTGCCAAGATGTCTACTGACAAGATCACCTTCCTGACCAACTGGTACGCATTGATAATTCTTACAGGCAGCCTTATATGTGGGATCCCTGCTAAATATGTTGTGTTTCAAGGCACGCGACTCCGTACCACGCCCCCCTTTACCTTGCGCAGAGCAAAGGCTTCTTCAAGGAGGAGGGCCTCAAGGTTGCTCTGCTCGAACCCAATGACCCCTCCGATGTCACCGAGATTATCGGCAGTGGCAAGGTTGACATGGGTTTCAAAGCCATGATCCACACTCTGGCCGTATGTGCTCCCCAGATCAACAGCTCCTGCTGGCTGCTAACCATTGAGATCAGGCCAAAGCTCGCAACTTCCCTGTCACCTCGATCGGCTCTCTCCTTGATGAGCCGTTCACTGGTGTCATTTACCTAAAGGGTAGCGGGATCACCGAAGACTTCCGCTCTTTGACGGGTAAGAGGATTGGCTATGTCGGCGAGTTCGGCAAGGTGCGTACAATACAGACCATATCCCTCCCTTGCCCTACGCTAACTGGTGATCATAGATCCAAATCGATGAGTTGACCAAGTACTACGGCATGACGGCGGACGACTACACCGCTGTGCGCTGCGGCATGAACGTGACCAAAGCGATCATCGAGGGCACAATCGACGCGGGAATTGGTCTCGAGAACGTGCAGATGGTCGAACTGGCCGACTGGCTGGCGAGCCAGAAGCGCCCGCGCACCGACGTGCAGATGCTGCGCATCGATCAGCTTGCGGAGCTTGGCTGTTGCTGCTTCTGTTCCATCCTGTACATCGCCAACGACGCCTTCCTGGCTGCCAACGGCGAGCGCGTTCGCAAGTTCATGAATGCTGTCAAGCGTGCCACCGAGTACGTCCTTGCTGAGCCCGCCCAGGCCTTCGAGGAGTACATCGCCATGAAGCCCATCATGGGCACCCCGGTTAACCGGCAGATCTTCGAACGGTCGTTCGCGTACTTCAGCCGCGACCTCAAGAACGTCCAGCGCGACTGGAACAAGGTCACCAACTACGGCAAGCGGTTGGGAATCTTGGACGCGGGCTTCCAGGCGAACTACACCAATGAGTTCCTGTCCTGGGAATTGGATGCCGATTCCACCGACCCACTGGGCGATCAGAAGCGCATGGCTGCATTGCAGAAGGAGGTGGCTGATCAGGGCGGTTTCCGCCGGTTGCAAGTGGCCTCTGCTTGAGTTACTCGTTGCCTAGCTGAACAAAGGCAATTGTTGCCTGTGAGCAAGTTTCACTGAAATTATCAGGCTAGCGGTCTCAGCTAGCTATGCAGTCGTTACGAAATGAATAATTCTCGAGCCTAGGCTCTTTTTGAACAGTCTGCAGGAGAAGTGTAGCTTGTTACCTGGCCCACGTAGTGATTTGGTCGTATCTCATGAACAAAGTTGTCCCAAACTATCATAGCATATGCATTCTACACTCTATTGAAGGTGATAAAGTCGCTCAAACATTGCTTGCCAGTCTTAAAAGCAATCTGATGAATTACACCTGCACCCCGGGTCTCATGTTCCTGCTTCGATGATCTTCATCCTCTCTGTCCGGAAGAGAGCCTATCCGGTGATGTCCCAACAGAGTCGAGAGTTCCACCCCCTCCCCACCTTCAACATCGCTCAAACTCCCCTCGTCCTCCGCGTCCCAGCGTTTCAAGGGCTGGAAGCCTCCCCGCTCCCGACCATCCACCCGACGGAGCGCAGACCTCCGGGACAGGAATCCGAGTCGGCGCACGAGACAAACAGCGACAACGAGGAGCAGCGCACAACCCAAGAGCCCGACCACAGCTGTCCTCCCCTTAGTGCCAAACCGCCCTAGTCCATCGTCCTCATCTCCATCCGCGCCAGAGACCACAACCGCCTCCTCAGCCGTCGGATCCCAGCGCGCAAGCCTCGACGCACTCAGCACATGGCCCGAGGCATTCAGCGCCAGCACGCGGAGATACCTGTACGCAGTCGCATCCTCCGGGATAGGGATCACAGTCTCAAACCCCACCTTAGGCACGGTTATGACTCTCGCAAAGGCGGCGACGGCCCTCCCACTCCCACCACCACCATCCCCCTCTTCTCCCATTTGCCCCTGCTGCTGCTGCTGCTGCTGCTGCCGCTCAGCAGAAACATCATCCGTCCCCTCCAGCCCCCACGCCACCACCTCCGTAGCCCCATTCCAACTCGCCGCGGCCCGATACCGATACACCTCAAAATCCGGGCGTGTGCGCGGGGCCCCACGCCAGGGGTGCTTGAACACGCGGTAGGAGAGGATATTGCCGAGGCCGAACTCGCGCTGGGGACCGAAGTGCACATGGCAGAGGGGCTCGCCGGCGCGGGAGAACTCGGTCCAGGCGGCGTTCCAGCCGTAGCCGATCAGCACGTTGCCGTTGGGCAGGAGCTGCAGGCTGCCCTGGCTCTGGCTGCTGAGGGCCTGGTCCGGGGCGTTCCAGTACTGGTGGCGGAGGCGGACGGTGAGGTCCCTCTGGTCGAGATCCAGGTACAGGCCGCGGGAGGTGCGGGCGGGGGCGCCGAGGCCGCGCGAGGCGTTGTCGAAGAGGGTGAGGGCGGTGTCGTTGTCGCGGAAGCGGGCGTGGTGTTGCCAGGTGAAGTTCGTGGCGGGGCCGGGGCCGGGGCCGGGGCCTGCTGGTTCCCCGAACGATGATGCCGCGGCCGCGGGGGAGGTGAGATCGGTGAAGTTATTCCTCTTCCCGCCCAGCCGCCACAGGATCTCGCCCGTGCGCCCGTCGACGTAGCTCAGACAGTTGGCGTACCGCGCGGAGACGAGGTAGTTGCCGCGCCGGTCCTTGTCGACGCTGTTGATGTGGAAGAAGTCCCAGGGGTCGGCCGCGGAGGCGCCCTGCCCGGCCTCGCGGCCGCGCTCGACATCCTCGAAGGCGAAATGCTCCGAGGCGTGCCACTCGAAGAGTAGCCGGCCCGTCTCGATCTCGACCTCCTGGAACGTCCCCTCCCAGATCCAGCCGTCCACGGGGCCGACCCGGCCGGTCTCGTCGGCCACCCGCGAGAGGTCGGCGCGCCGCCGGTCGTAGCTGGTCAGCAGGGCCGTGTCGTCGTGCGTGATGTGGAACTCGTGCAGGTCCCCGGGGAGGTTCCGCGCCGCCGTGAATCTATACGCTTCTTGATACGAGGAGTCTAGCTTTATTCCGGGCCAATATGCCGCGCATAAATATTTAGAATATTCGTTCATGTAAACCCCCCCCCCCCCACCCCCCCGCTGGAGAATGACCCAACACTACTATCTAACCCGCAAGACAAAGACAGAAAAGAAAGCAAAACATACCATAAAATACGTGCCCCTCCCATGCCCAACATCGGCGTCGCTCCCCACCCAGAAGGTCAGATACTCCTGGCCCCGGTACCGCTGCACGTTCAGGTTGTACGTCTGCCCGTACTCCCGGGTCCACACCAGGTGGCCGTCGGGGTCGAGGATCATGGGCCCCGGACGGTGGACGCTGGCGCCCCGCGGCGCGAGCAGGTAGTACTCCCCGGCGACCTTGCAGCGCGGGCTGGTCTGCACCCAGTTCACGGCCAGCCCGACGGTCGTGGTCGACCGGAAGAGCTCCGTGGGCCACGAGCCCATGCGGCCTTGGTCGTAGAGTTGTGATTGGTTGTAGGGGCCTTCATCTGCGAGGACCGCCGCTGGTGGTAGTAGTAGCAGTAGCAGTAGCAGTGGCAGTGACAGTGACAGTAGGAGGGAAGTTGGGAGGGGGTGGGTGCTGCCTTGCGTCAACGGCATGATTGTCGCTAGGGGATACGGGGCATTGAGCTGCGGGGCGGTAGCGTCAAAGACAGAAGAGAGGGCTCAGAGTCGCATATCCAGACCGTCTGAGAGGCAGAGGTCACAGGAAGGGAGGAGCTCAAGCCGAAATCGAGGCGGATCTTCGATCTTCATAAACACCGGCGGAAGATCCACACTGTGGCGGGCGGTTGAAAATCGGTTGGCTGCCATCCGTGCCCCGAGGATAAGGGGGGGGGCCCACTTGGAGTGATAGAATGAGTATCTTGCGATATGTATTATATGTGTACTCCGTACCCGGAATGTGAAAAGTGCCAAAAAGCATGGTGCATGGTGAATGATACATGATGGTGTGATGTGGTCCACGCGTTGGAGATGAGTGGTTGCCGTTGGGCAATGCGTTTCTCCACTGGACGTGTGACTGGTCGTTGGTTCTCTAGGTTGAGGGGATGACGAATCCTTACTTAGTATCGATAAAAATATTCCCATTCTTCTCACGTGAGGTTGTTACTCCTCATGAAATGCGTTCGATTTGGGGATCAATGTCGGTAGATGAGTTCAAGTAAGGCAAGAGGTTGGCCCTGGTGTTTGGGTCTGTTTTGCTCCAGGCGCAAAACTGACAGGTCTCCCTCTCAAGGGCGGCTAAATCCGAGCGTATGTCCTGATTACTGATAACGCGGCGTCCTCAGACAGAAAAAGCAGATTACAATACCATCATACGGCAGTAAATCACAATGTATGCTGTATCTTCTCTGGTAGTTTAGCTAATCTATCTTGATGGGGTATGTATGCACTATTAAAAGATAGACGAAGAAGTGTCGCGATGGTTAGAAGGGGTATCGTTCGTCCGACCGTTTACTTGCTACGCTTGTAGATTTTGGACAGGAAGGCCTCGAAGACCTCCTTCTTCAAGCCCTCGGCCTCGTTGATGCTGTCGATCTTGCCGCGCAGCTCGCCCACCACCTTCTCCTCGTACTCCAGGTAGACCTTCTCCAGGTCGAGCTCCTTGTAGAGAGCCTTGACCTTGGCCTCCTGCTCGCTGTCCTTGCGACCGTACGCGGCGTCGAGCACCTTACGCTGCTCCGCGGTGCAACGCTGGATGGCCTGGTTCACCAGCCAGGAGCACTTGTTGTCCTGGATGTCGGTGCCGATCTTGCCGATGACGGCGGGGTCACCATAGGCGTCAAGGTAGTCGTCCTGGACCTGGAAGTACTGACCCAGAGGGATCAGGATGTCGTGGGCCTGACGGAGGTTCTCGGGGGTCGCGAGCTGGAGGTAGTGCAGGGCCAGCGCCACGGGGAGGTAGAAGCTGTAGTACGCGGTCTTGTAGGTGACAATGAACATGTACTTCTCCATGGAGAAGTTGTCCAGGTTGACATTGTCCTCGGGGGCGGTGATCAGATCGCACAACTGGCCCAGCTCGGTCTGGTAGGTGATCTCGTGGAACAGCTCGACAAGGTTAATGTAGGCGGGGTGGGAGCGGAAGTATTTCTTGAGGATGATGTAGATGCCGGACTCGAGCAGGAAGGCGTCGTTGATCGCGATCAGGCCGACGCCGTCGTGACGGTACCAGCAGGGCTGGCCACGGCGGGTGATGGAGCTGTCCATGATGTCGTCGCTGACCAGGAAGAAAGCCTGGAGCAGCTCCGTGAGCCAGCCGAGCATGCTCAAGTGCTTGAACTGCTCTTCGCTCAGGGGCTGCTTCAGGAGAGCCAAAGCGGTATCGGGGACGGAAAGACCGCGGTTGAGTTTTCCACCAGGAACGTTGACATTGAGGTTCTATGCGCGAGGCAGAAAAACGTGTTAGTGATTTCTCCTGTAATGTATCACGACAAAGGTTGGGTGTTCGGCTGGCCGACAAACCTTCTCGAACCATTCGAGCGCATTCTGGGGCAAGTTGTACTGCTTCGCAGAGTTCAGGAGATCATCGCGAATTGTGGGGAAGATAGCCTCAAAAGAGGCACGGCTGGTGGTGGAAGGCATTGTGCAAAAGTATCACTGTGAACAGCGAGTGAGGAGGGAAAGGGGAGAGGGGAGAGAAGGAGAGAGGAAGAGGAAGAGAAAAAGAAAATCGCAACAACGATAGTTAAACAGTGGGGGAGGAGGAGGGGAGAGAGAGGGGGGCAAGGCGGGGGGGGGAAACAGACAAAGCAACAGCCAGCCTGGAGCCAAGATCAATGCCCAATGCAGTTATGAGTAAATTATTGTTTGTTGATGCCCCGCTGTTTGCCGTGTTTGCATACTGCTGGCCCAAAAGGGAAATCCAGTTACT
Source organism: Aspergillus aculeatus ATCC 16872 (assembly GCF_001890905.1). NCBI lineage: Eukaryota > Fungi > Ascomycota > Eurotiomycetes > Eurotiales > Aspergillaceae > Aspergillus > Aspergillus aculeatus. The sequence goes on from NW_017962982.1 coordinate 220,188, forward strand.
CCCGGGCTCCATTCCAGTCCGCCGAGTCTAGTGCAGTCCAAGTCCAGTCCAGCGCCTGCTGCATCTATCTGTGGTGGCGCGAAAGCATTGCGAGGTGTTTGTGGTTGCTCTCTGTCGCATTGTTACCGACTTCTGGCCTCATTTCTCACGAATTCCCAGTGTCTCTGGTCACTCTTGGACGCGTGACAATCGTTCCCATACCCTTCGCCGCGGGTTTTGGTCAAGCTCTCCGAAGCTCAATCAAAACAGCCTCGTACAATGGCCCTTGCGCATTCCTAGATTCAGAACCCTTTTCAAAACAACTAAACGAGCCGTGCAACACAGTTGTCAATCTAACTGCGTTTGCGCGCAGGATCCTTACCGCCAGATGGCTGCTCAATTCACAGATGAGAACATCAAGGAGCTCAAGTTCCGACTCGAAGATGCGGCGATCAAGTGCTCCGAACGATGCCTCTACCAATCGGCAAAATGGTACTGTCGCCAACCGAATCCTCGTCAACCTGTGCGATGACGGAAAAGCTAACAGGACTGTCAGGGCTGCGGAGATGCTCGACTCCCTCGTCCCAATCGACCAGTATGAAACGGATCCCGATTCACCAATGGACCAGCCCGATGCTCCTCCAAACGCCCAGAACCCCTACCTCCGGACCCAAGATTCCATAGAGGCGGCGCTCGAGGCGCAAGAGTCGTATAAATATCTCCTGGCCAAGTCATACTTTGACACCCGCGAATACGACCGCTGTGCCGCCGTTTTCTTGCCTCCGACTATATCCCCCATCCCTCTTGCGACTGCATCGCCCAACCCGAAACATAGGCAACCGTTGACTCCACAGAAAGGCAAATCTAAGGCATCGCCGTTCGCAGGGGTGAAGGACCATGGCGCGACAAGGAATCCCTACCCTAGGCTCAGTCAGAAATCCCTGTTCCTCGCCTTGTATGCCAAGTACCTGGCATGCGAGAAGCGCAAGGATGAGGAGACAGAGATGGTACTAGGTCCCGCTGATGGAGGCTCCACAGTCAACCGGGAGTTGCCAGATCTGGCTCGAGGGCTAGAAGGATGGTTTACCGAGCGACGCGAGAAGGGACTGGAAGGTCGGAACCAGGGTTGGTTGGAATACCTTTACGGTGTCATACTCCTCAAGGGGCGGAATGAGGATGAGGCCAAAAAGTGGTTGATTCGGAGCGTGCACTTGAACCCATTCCACTGGGGCTCGTGGCAAGAATTGAACGACTTACTGGCCAGCACGGAAGACGTACGCATACCTCAGCGACATCTGACAAGTTGCTTGCTAACCACTGTGTGCAGTTGAAACAAGTTGTCGATCTTCTCCCGCAGAACATCATGACTCTCATATTCCACGTATACTGTAGCCAAGAGCTATATCAAGCCACAGATGATACGTACCAGGCTCTGTCCGAGCTGGAGACGATCTTCCCAACAAGCGCCTTCCTCAAGACACAGAGAGCACTCCTCTACTACCATTCGAAAGGTGAGATTGCTTCGCACGAGACTTCCTCTCTGAGCCTGACCCAACAAATTCCACAGATTTCGAAGCAGCATCGCACATCTTCACAGACATACTCATCACCTCACCCCACCGCCTCGACAGCCTCGACCATTACTCCAACATCCTCTACGTCATGGGCGAGCGCCCACAGCTCGCCTTCGTCGCCCAAGTCGCGACGGCGACCGACAAATTCCGTCCCGAGACGTGCTGCGTCGTAGGAAACTATTACTCGCTCAAATCCGAGCACGAAAAAGCAGTCATGTACTTCCGCCGCGCGCTGACGCTCGACCGGAACTTCCTCTCCGCCTGGACCCTGATGGGCCACGAATACATCGAGATGAAGAACACGCACGCCGCGATCGAGTCCTACCGGCGGGCCGTCGACGTGAACCGCAAAGACTACCGCGCCTGGTACGGGTTAGGCCAAGCCTACGAAGTTCTCGACATGTCCTTCTACGCGTTATTCTACTACCAACGCGCCGCCGCCCTGCGGCCGTACGACCCGAAGATGTGGCAGGCCGTGGGGTCGTGCTATGCCAAGATGGGCCGCATCGAGCAGAGCATCAAGGCCCTGAAACGGGCCCTCGTTGCTGGCTCCTACTACGCTGAGGACTCTTCTTCTCAGGTCGGTGGCATGGGCGGCGGCGGCGGCCCTGCCCGCAAGATTCTCGATCCGGAGACATTACACCAGATCGCCACGCTCTACGAGCGCCTGGGCGACGAGGAGGAAGCCGCCGCATACATGGAACTCACCCTGCAACAAGAGTCCGGGCAGGTCGTCCAGGAGGAGGAAGAGGTCTCGTCCGACGACGATCAGTCCGGCACGGATGTTCCGTCCAGCTCGCGCCGCACGCGCAAGTCGTCGAGGGAGGCAGAAGACGAGGAGGATACATGGCACGGCACGGGGGTCACCGCGACGACGTCCAAGGCGCGGCTGTGGCTCGCTCGGTGGGCGCTCCGCGGCGGCGATCTGGATCGCGCGGATCAACTGGCCGGCGAGTTGTGCCAGGATGGGGTGGAGGTGGAAGAGGCCAAGGCTTTGATGAGAGACGTTCGCGCCAGAAGGGAGGGTGGTTGATGCATACATGTTCAGGTGTCTCATACCCCTTCGAATTAGCCAGGCGTTTTTATGGAATATCGGTTTGTAATCTGTCTCTAATTATATCTGTATATGAACTAGACAAGCCAGTACCTTGGTCAATCGATTAAGCGTTGTAACTCGTATGGCATCTCATTTGGACGAAACGGTCTAGTGTCTGATGTCGATCTCATTATACATACATTCCAATGTGAATCTATGCAGAACATCCGGAAAGGGCAACAACATACATGCTAGACCTATTGAAGAAAGAGCGATGTAGCAAAGCCCAGGGTTACAAAGACTACCTTCGTCAACATGCACCACCGGGTTAGGTCACCGCGAACAACTCGCTCAGCAGAAGCAGCTCCCGCCTATTGAAACTAATCGTAGCCTTGATATCAATGTCTCTACGTGTCCTTCTCCCACGCCCCCCCGCTGCTCTCCGATGACAGTGCATAGGGCTTGCATGAAGACCGTCGTCATGCGAAGTACGCTCCCCCGTCCCGCCGAGATCCCACTTCACGCACGCATAGAAGTACCGTCTCCCGATTGACTCCCAGGTGTGACGGAGGCCGAGCCTGGCATCGTCGGGGCTGATGTTGAGATTCAGGAAGCTTCGGTCTAGGACGAAGATTTTGCCGGCTGGAGGGTGGGTTATGCTTCTGGTTTGCAGGGCGCGCGTGATGCGTTTGCTGAGGTCGAAGAGGAGGTGGCCGAGGGAGGATTCGTTGCCGGTCAGGATGACGAGTCCAAGGCGCGGACTTGATGTTGTCGTCTTTGGCGTGTGTGTCAGCAGCATATCCAGGAAGTTGGCAAGGGGTTGGGTGTGGTGCTGTGGATGGGGTTGCTGGGGGGCTGTGTGGTTGCTGCACGTTGGAGTGATATATATGGGGATATTCAGGAGTAGAGATGCGAGAGGTGGATTTGGTTTGTGAGGACGATTATCAGCTACATGGGTGTAGCTAGATATCTGCGGTGGTGAAGGTAAAGGTATGCTGCTGCATTGTCCGATTTTTAAAACCTTGGTACTGTCTTGGCTGCTGACCTGACCAGGCTCTCGAGGCCGAGGAATTGACTTGTCTGCGTGTTCAGAATCAGGGTTGCGGTTTGCATATCCTCGCTGACGGGGGGTATGAGCCGACAGGTTCTCATTACTGGTCAAAAGATTCTGTCGTTTGTTTTCAGCTGATGGAGCCCAATCCACAGATCCATCTGCATATATAGGTATGATACGGCTGTTCGGACAAATCGGAACATTCGGCGACGTTAACAACGTGGTCGATCTTTTTAAGGATTTGGGAGCAGGCGATGGTATATCCGGTGGGTCGCTTGAGAGAATGGCAGCGGTGGTGTCGGTCCCCGACCTTAATGTAGAGCCTTGACTGGAAGAAATGCTTCCAGATTGTTCATTTGAGACACGATGTGCTGATCCAGTTCCAAGTTTCACGCGCTTGGACCACTCGCTTCGTTCTTCGCCCATGTCATCCGTGGGAACAGCCCGAGCGTCTTCGGCGAGTTGTTGCAGCTCAGCATATGATGCCGCATCCTCGAGAGCCCTGTCCCAGTGTATCTTGGTGATTCTCGGAAAGCGAAGTGCGAAATATCCAGCATTGGATGGTTTCTCAAACCCACTGCCGAGTATCTCAACGATGAAGGGAGTCTTGAACACAACTTCCATTCTGGAGGCGACATTTGTTCCATAATGAAGTGAGAACCCGTGGTCAGATTCGGCGTTGCAGGCATAAAACTCGCCGAACTGATTGAGGATCTGCATGTTCTTCAAACTCATGCCATTGCGGTTAAGCACATCCACAACCTTAAACTTAGGGGAGACGTTGAACTGCGCAACTGCATCTTTGTTGGTGAGACAGCCGACGTAGAACTCCGTCCATAGCAGCTTCCTGACTTGGTGCAGGGCTGTCGCATCTTGCGGATTATATCTCGCGCCAATGATTGCGAGGTCAACCGTATCACCCAGCCCCGGTATATAATCCTTCTTGAGCTTGATCCAGCGGCCGAACGTGTTATTCTCCTGGCCTGAGAAAAGGGTAAAGTAGGGGTCCTCGCATCCTTTGAGTACAAAGCCCTCCCAACGCTGTGCAATTCCCCTGGAAAAAATGCTCTCCAGTCGGGCCTGGCCGTCATGTCGCGAGAAATCCACTATTTGTTGCTCGGCAATATCTGCACGCCCGGGGACAACGTGTATGATGTCCTTGAGAAGTAGACGTCGTTCCCGATGCGGCCGCCTTAAGCATATATTATCATCATGAAGCAGAATGTCGAAGAATACCATCATCAGATGTTCATGGGGTTGCGGTCTGGCTGCAGTCAGCAACAGAAATGTGGATGATATCCTATTGCCAAACTCACGGGGAATCGCTTTCAGTGCCAATGAAGGTACCGGACCGAGATATAAATTTACGCAGCTTATGAAAGTCCATGATCTTGTTGTGTTTATCACTCCACACAAGTAATTCGCCTTCAAGAATGCACCTTTGGGAGACCTTGCACCCAGGCGCTCCTAATTTCAAGGAGTCTTTGATGACCTGGTGAATACCTACTCTGTCGACAGTAGAATCTTTACCGCTTTTAGAGAATATTTGTATGGAACTAGGGCCCAACGTGAGGTCAATATGTACTTGACAGTATTCACCATCGTACTTCCTTTCAATACTCATTCGACGGCGATTGACCATGCGACAGCAGTGCTTGATGCTCCGGGCCTTGTGGTACTCCGGTCGACCGATCTTGACCCCAACCCTAGGATTGAGATGTTGCAAGGCCAGATAAGCCAGGTCCCTGGCCAATCCAGGGTCCGGGTGTGGCGGGAAATGGCTGATGGGGTCGGAGCGGAGCATGCTGAGCGCACCCTCGAATGTGTCTTGGAAGAGAAGGAGAGGCTGAAGGAGGAAGTGAAAGCTCCGCAACGTCAAAGGCAAAGGAAATACAACAGGGTAATACCCCTTGAGTATCATGCGCGTTAACCACTTTGCATCCCTGCTCCTGAGTCGCTTGAAGAGAGAGCCGAGAGCCTGCTCGACGTCAACCGCGGTGTGCTGCTTTCGCACTCGAGGACCGGAAAATCTGCAACGGGCAGCAATACTGTTCAATGCAGAGTCAACCTCCTCGACCGTTACCTCTCGACCGGGGTCAAGATCGTTCTCCGCTTGCCGCATCACATTTTCGACACATTGACCGAGGTCGAGTCCGCTGGACACGCGCCAACGCTCCAGCTCCGCCCGTCTGGAGGACCCGAGAAGTAAGCATCGCGCTATTATCCTCGCCAGCGAGGTTTCTTGCAGCCAGTAGACCCTGTCTGGCCTCTTCTCGGGAAACATGCAGGACAACAGGGCCAGAAGATCAGTGTCGGGGCCACGTATCTGTTTCCCATGCTGAGAAAACCACCGAGTCACGGCCCGCACATCAGGATTGAATGCTCGCGCCTCATGTGACGCCTTCAAGATTCTGTTGTCCTCGAGAGTGGAGAGTAGATCGCACAAATGAGTGAATTTGAACCCCATCAATCAGACAGATAGACGCGTCTGCTGCTGCGATCATTGAGACCCCGGTTCCTAGAGGTGCCCAAAGCTTCAAATACACGAGACCGCATTGACTCGATAGAAGACTGAAGGCTCAATGAACAATGGCCGGGACAATGAACCTATCTGCAAAGCAAGGGTGCGAAAAAGGTCGAAAAGAGCCAGGGAGACGCGTCCATGGATCGCGAAGACACGTGATGCGAACCAGATTTGGTCTTAATTAGTGAACACTGGGCATCCTTCTCATTACTTTGGAGCGAACATGACGTTGGATAGCAGAGAAACTCGGATTATGCTCATGAATCCTTTGCATAGAATACATAATGTGCAGAGCCCTTGAAGCTGCTGCAATTGACTAATCAATTCTAACCAACAATGATCCCAGTGGTCCAGGTGGCAACCATAAACAACAAGAAAAAGAAAACACCGCCGAACTCCAGGCTTTTCAAAGTAAAGCATCAAGACAAATAGACGAGGCCATGTGTTGGAGAGAAAGAAGTGAGAAACGCCGCTTACAAAATACCTTGCTTCTGGAGATCAAGGTAAATTCTCTCCGGCATCACGTTTCCTTCCGCATCCTCCATCTGCACCACGTTGTCACGGTTGTCTCTGTCCTTCTTACGGTCCTTTTCAAGCTTCTCCCATAGTCGCAATGCCTCGTCAATTCGAGTGATCTCACGGAAGAGATTGGTGTTCGACGTGATTCCCAAACACTTCAGGCCGAAGATATGCAAGGCCTCGGAAAAGTGCTTGTCGAAGGCGCGACGGCCCATGTATACGAAATTTCCGCAGATTTCGCATGGGTATTCGACACCAAGACCGTGCAACTTGTAGAGCCAGTAAGGGATGGGCTTTCCATCCCAGGCAAGTGGCAGTTTGAGAGGGTTGTAGATCCGATCGTCGCCTTCATCATCAGACTGGTCGTTTCCACGATCTCCACCGGTGTATTCCGATTCGTTCAGTAGCGCTTCGAGTTCCATTTGACGCTCCCTCTCAGTCATGCCCTGCTTGCGCTCGACATTGATCTTGGTCGCCTCACGCTCTGCGCTAAGGACTTGCGTAAGGGACCGGACGCGATGTTCCCTCTCTGCCACCGCGCGTTCCTTCAATCTGTGGGCACCTGGGATCCCGCTGCCAGCAGCTGGCGCGGGTCTGTCGCTGGAGTCACCAGCGGCCTTACGAGCCTCAGCGGCACGGATATGCTTCTTGCCCGTCAGGTGGTTCTTGTAGACGTTCTCATTCGTGAACTCTCGCTCGCAATCAGCACACCAGATGCCCTCCCCAGACCCTTCAGTCTTGGGGCCCTGAGTCCCATTCTCTGCTTTCTCCTCCGTCCAGCCCGGAACCTCGTTCGCCGACCATTGTTTCTCGAATTCATCGTCGAAGCTAGCAAAGAGCTTGCTGAGATCTTGTAGCGGTCTGACCTTCTTGATGAAGCTTTCCAGGTAACTCGCGAGCTCGCCGACGTATTTGAAGTATCTATCTGAGATTTTGTTGCTGCGCTTGATCGGCAATTGCGGGGCCGTAAACGCATCGAAGATGTCGAGGTATTGGACGTACGAAAGTCTCTTCACACCGGGGAGGTTCAGGTACTCCTCGTGCAAGGCCGTCAGGTCCAAGAACTGCCCGTAGCTTTCCTCGCCGGTGAACAGATTGTCAACTTCCATTCCGGTCGTCTCACCCTCGCCAAGCTGACGGCGCTTGTAGGCCCGCTCGAGGTTCTCGACCGGTTCATTGGGGTAGCGCTTGTGGAAGTCCTTGATTTCGTCCAGCTGTCGGTAAAACTCCTCAAACTGATCGCCAGTCGAGATAGATTGGATCTCCTTGTTGCGCGCGCCATCGGTATCCTTGTAAATGTCCAGCAGTCTCTTTGACTGTTCCTCTATGCGGTTGAGAAAGTGTGAGACCTCGTGGTCGCGGTTCAGGCGGTCGCGTAGCTATATAGAAGAGCAATAGTTAGCATCTGCGGTGACTGTGACAACGGAGCGCTCACGTACATTACGGGGTTCTTCAGCCACGCGGTCGGCAATGGCCTGCTCCAGCCGCTCCAGGTCCTCATGGATAAATCTCTGTTCTTCAAGAATCATGTTGAAAGCGCGCACAGAGTGTCCGTTCGTCTATGCGATGTAATACTCACCCCAGATTGGAGGATGTTACGCCGCTCTATCGGCGCCACCCATGAGAGCTTTGCGGGCGAATTGCGGTCACGTGTGGTGGGCGGTGAATCCTCGATCGCTGCGAAAAGTCGCGAGCTCCGGCCACTCCACCATACCAGTACCTCTGATTCCAGACTGCGGTCCTTTATTGTTTGAATCGATTTATATCATCAGATATCTCAGTGGATTCAAAATGGCGGACGGTATTGACAGACGCGCTGATGGTATGACTTTCAAATGACATTTGAGATCGAGGATTCATTCACTGACCGCGCAAATTCAGACCGGATGGAGTTCAACACCTCGAAGGAGGTCACTGTGGCTCCTACCTTCGAGGACATGCACCTGAAGGAAAGCCTTCTTCGTGGTATCTACGCTTATGGCTACGAGTCCCCCTCCGCTGTCCAGTCCCGCGCGATTGTTCAGATCTGCAAGGGTCGCGATACCATTGCCCAGGCGCAATCCGGTACCGGTAAGACAGCTACGTTCTCGATCAGTATCCTCCAGGTTATCGATACCGTTGTTCGCGAAACCCAGGGTATGTGGCTCACACCATTTTCACACCACGATTTTGCATGCGAAATCAAAAGCTCACACATTGGCCGGTAGCCCTCGTTCTCTCCCCTACCCGCGAACTTGCCACCCAGATCCAGTCCGTCATCATGGCCCTCGGCGACTACATGAACGTCCAATGCCACGCCTGTATCGGAGGTACCAACATCGGAGAGGATATTCGCAAGCTCGACTATGGTCAGCACGTTGTCTCGGGAACGCCCGGTCGCGTTGCCGACATGATCCGCCGCCGCCACCTGCGCACCCGGCACATCAAGATGCTGGTTCTCGATGAAGCCGACGAGCTCCTGAACCGCGGATTCCGCGAGCAGATCTACGATGTCTACCGCTACCTGCCCCCGGCCACCCAGGTCGTGGTCGTCTCCGCCACGCTGCCCTACGATGTGCTCGACATGACGACCAAGTTCATGACCGACCCCGTGCGCGTGCTGGTCAAGCGTGACGAGTTGACGCTCGAAGGCATCAAGCAGTACTTCATCGCCGTCGAGAAGGAGGAGTGGAAGTTCGATACCCTGTGCGATCTGTACGACACCCTGACGATCACGCAAGCCGTCATCTTCTGCAACACGCGCCGCAAGGTCGACTGGCTCACCGACAAGATGCGCGAGGCCAACTTCACCGTCTCCAGCATGCACGGCGAGATGCCCCAGAAGGAGCGCGACAGCATCATGCAGGACTTCCGCCAGGGCAACTCGCGGGTGCTGATCTCCACCGACGTCTGGGCGCGTGGTATCGATGTCCAGCAGGTCTCCCTGGTCATCAACTACGACCTCCCCACCAACCGTGAGAACTACATCCACCGTATCGGTCGTAGCGGTCGTTTCGGCCGCAAGGGTGTCGCCATCAACTTCGTCACCAGCGACGACGTGCGCATCCTCCGCGACATTGAATTGTATTACTCCACTCAGATCGATGAGATGCCCATGAACGGTAAGCGCTTCCGCCCCGTCAATCAAGCCGACAGATCATATGCTAATCACCTCCCTTTCAGTCGCCGATCTCCTTTCCTAATCTCTACGAGTCATCTATCTGCAATCTTCTTTTTTAAAAGTTCAAGTTGCGCTCGAGCTATGGATGTCCCGCAAATCAGTTGCTCACTAGCTGGCACCCTTCCATATCACTTCCCACCATGATCGAAAGAGAGCATCTAGGCTCTGGGCAAGACGGAAAGTCAACACTAGTGTGGAGGAAATGGGAAATTTACTAGTCTGGTAGGTCTTGTCGACATCCAACCCAGTCAACGCAGTGCTAACAAGACTCCAGTTATGTCACCATCAAATGACGCTTTTACAAGGGTCTTCTTTATCTTACGGTCTATTCGACGCCCGACCAGCGTTCTGTCGTATCTCTCTGTCTACTTTCTGCGGCGTTTGATCTTCGATCTTCATTTTCTGGGGCAATTCTAGCTTTTTCTGGGGTTTCTATTTCATAGTCAGGAGATACACTATTTTCCTTTTGTTCAATTTCCAAAACAATATAAAAAGCAGTCCGCTAGTTGGGTTAAGCCTTCTTCGGTTCCTTTCTGGTTTTCTCTGTTTATCATAGTGGATCTATTCGTGCATTGTTTCAGTCTGCAAAGCCTCAGCCACAATAGGACCCCAGCCTCAGCCGTCACTTGAGCACACTACACCTACTGCGCCGGCATCCACTAATGCTCAAAGAATCGGATCCATACCATGATAACCTTTCCAAGCTGGACGCAATGGCCCACGCATACTCACGGCACGAGAAGTCGAGACTGCACCGGACGGTAAAATTTGAGACATATCGAGCGAAATGAAAATAATGATAGTTGATACCTATAGTAAAGTAACTCATAGCGAGATATAAAAAAAAGGAAGGAATAAGCCAGACCCAAGTTTTCACTTCGCCGCCCAGGAACCAGTTCCTCGATTTGTCCCAAACCTTCATGAGCACCCAAACTGCGAAAACATCAAAAAGGAAAAGAGATAAAAAAAAAAACGAAGTCGAACGAATGAGGGTTCGGACGAGAAACCAGCATGTAATGTCGTTATATGTAGCATAGGCACGAGGTGCGATTGCGGTTGGCATGACTGCCGAGGTATGACAGAACAATGCTGGAGATGTTAAGTTGGAGGTTTGAGGGGGCGGGGTGGTTGGTCTGAAGGAATCGATGCGCAAGATATACGAATGTGTACCAAAAACAGTGGCGCCTGCACACCTTGATTATGTAGAATCACTGGAAAGACCAGAAAATGCTTATATGCAGGGATCAAAAGTGCATAGTGGTAGGGGATCTGGGAGAGATCGAGTGGAGATACCCGTGAAGATCGGCAGGGAGGTTCGATCCAAAGGATAGTTTCATCAACCGCTAGAAGAAGGTCGGTGTTTATGCCTCCATTGAGGTACAATAACAACATTCGGAAGAAAGCATTAGGAGTTTCTCCAGGAGAGGCTCCTTTAAAACCGTGATGTCGAGCGCAGAGCACTGGTGCGGGCAAACCCGTTCCCCGACACAGCCCTATGCTTAGCCGCTGCAGCACCCGGTCGTGTATCGCGTTCTTTGGTCCATCTTGAAAATAGTCAGCCTGGACTCTATCAAGTGTGGGGTAGATAGGGCTACGTCTTACATTCTGACCATGTAGTCATCGCCTGCTGAGGCGAACATCCCCGAATTAGCCGGATTCCATGATAATGAATTCACACAGCCCCGGGTATGCGCTTCCAGCACTTCGACGAGAGTTCCATTCTCTTTGTGCCAGATGTAAATACGAGAATCTGTGACGGGATTAGCCCAAACATCCAACAAAGGAGACAAATCCAAAACCCACCTTCGCTCCCGCTCACAATAAAGTTATCAGCAGCGCCTCCAAAGACGCTGCGGATGACGAAATTGCCCTGTTTCTGCCCCTGGAAGCGCCGTACCACTTCAGTCGTGTTGAGGTCAATAAGCTGCAGTTGATTGTCGGCCAGATTAACAAGCAGATACCGCGAGTCCTTGCTGACAGCCACCGACGTCGGCCTGCTTTTCGTTGTAAGGCAATATTCTTCATCACGCGTGGCAAAGTTGTAAACATGCAATTTTCCCTCCAGATCCGCCGCGACTAGTCTCCGACCGTCAGGAGTCATAGTACAGTCTTGTACCCTGAAACCACCATCCCAAGAGTGTAGGTTATGCCCGCGCATGCTCCAATAGCAAAGTTGCGTGCTAAGATCAAGAGAAGCCGTGACAAACGTCTCCCCGTCTGGAGCCCATGCTGCAGACGTTACTGGTTGCCGATGATGATTTATGGTTAACAGACAACGGCCGGTCTGTGTTCCGTGTTAGCATTGAGAAAGGAATGAGAGCATTACAAGGTGGAGAATTTACCTCGACACTCCATACGCGAGCTGTCTTGTCTTGGGAGCAAGTGATGAGTTTGGAATCGTCCGGACTGAATTCGCAATGCACAACACCATCTGTGTGCTCCTTGAGCGTGTGGAGCACAGTGAAAGTATCCGTGTCGTAGAGAATCACTGTGGAGTCCTTGCAGGCTGTGACCAGCCTGGTCCCATCATGCGAAAAGGAGCACCACCAGACTTCATCCCGTTGCTCGGTCAATTGAATCTCTGTCCGGAGAGGGAAGTCTTTTCGATCGCACATATGGTCCGAATATAAAGAGGGGGGATTTGCCGTATTGTGATACAAACATTGATTGATTTGATTCTGCTTGACGTGGTCTAGAAGAATAGCAAGACGATTATCCGGAATCATAACAGAAGGTGAAATGGACTCTGCAGAATTGTGAGTTAAGATTGATGGACTGGATTTGAGTTGCGACATACTTGATAATTCCGATAATAAACGTTCCCGAGAAGAGCTTATTGGGCTGTCCCAACCAGCTTGATCGTGAAGATGCTCAGGAGGGCACATGAGGAGGCTTTTTTATAGTAAGTTAGCGGCACATTTTCTGATCAATGGGAATGCTAGGTATAAGTCCTACCTCGAAAGAGCATGTAAACGACCAATGTCATAATTGAGAGGTGTTAGTTCATGCCGGAGAACTATTAAAGCCGCACCCAGATCACGAGCCTCCAACAGCTCCAGGAACTTTTGTTGTCTGAGATGGAAAAGCATTTCGTTCTTTTCGGCATGCTCCACTAATATTAATCTCTCCTTGGTGGGATGCTGCTCGGTGCGACGTCCTCCCCTGCCACTATCCCGTTCATAGTGAAATGAGTGGACCAAGATTTGTTCCGCTTCAGCCCATCGCCCCTCAAGAACCGCGTTCCTAAACGTAGCAACCGCCGGGCTTTCCAGTTGATAACCGCTCTCCTTACTCAACAATGATGCCGCTCCGTCATACCCAAGCTCGTAGAGACTCTGTATCAAGATCCTTGTAACCTCTTCCCGATCGTGACCAAAGTAGGTAGAGGAATTTAGCCTCGACTTTTGCGATCCGTTTGTATGCAAGTCTCCATTGGAGGTTGTATGCAAGGCTTGGCCGTTCATCGACAACGGGAATGCTGCCTTTTGCGATGGAGATGCAGGCGAACCATTAAGCGTATGGGAAGAGCCATTTGTACTAGATATCACATCGGGACGCATATTTGCCAGGCGCCTGCGCTTGGGAGATGGTGTGTAGCCCGCCGATGAGTCTTGTGATTGGATTGCTTGATGGCCGGCCTCGCTTGCCGTACCTCCCGCAAGACCTCCCGTACCCTCTGTTATCGGACCTCGAGAAGTAGGTGTTATACTTCGGCGACGTCGGCGAGACGATCTGGATGAGATGCCACTAGGACTTACTGTGCCAATCTGATCACCGATGACCGAGTTACGGAGGGGCGCTGCGGATAGGCCGCTCGTGGCGGAAGTGGTGCGAAGTGGCGGCGGGGATGCGAGGGGTGGAGGGGGATCGGGGTGGTCGGGAGCGGCGGAGGAGGGTATATATGGAGGAGGATTGTCTGCCAGTTCGAATGTTTCTGGATCTGCCCTTTCACCTGGCTCTGTTGGAGAACCAGGGGAGCAGACCTCTATCAGTGGCGGTTCACTGATGTTCGCCGAAGGTCAGTGTACTGTATGTACGTCTGCAACCTTGTCACAAGCCTCAGCAGTCTACCAATCTGCTTGTTGGAGAGCGTCTGTTAGTATACTCTGTATCGCATGGCGTTCAGATGAGCTCTGCCATGCGTGCTGGTCGGGAGCAAAGTGCTTCTTACAGTAGACAAGCGGAGAGGTCTTATCGGGCTTGGACGGGGTTAACTGACTCCTCCCACGAGAGGTCACCGGATAATGGGGAATGGAAGAGCTAGAAAGGTGTGAAGGGGGCACCGAAAACAGGTTTAAAAATGGCCGGAATGACCAAGCCAGAGATATGTAAGAACCTAGTAAGTGGAAAGGGAATATTATGGACGAGGGGAAGAGAAAACTTTAGGTGGGTTGATTGAGGAACAACTGGAGGATTAGAGCGGAGGTTGAGGTCGAGCACATCGGCGGCTGCTGGGTCTCACTGACCTGACTGAACTGTCTTCCCGTGGGGCTAAGCAGCCCCCGACAATCAATGCTTATTGAATGCCTGCCTGCCTGTCAATCTCACCCCCTCCCTCCCTCCCTCCGCCCCCGTGCTCTTTCTTCCATTACCCACACTGCCCAATTCATCAGACCCATAAACTAAACCATCATTTCGTTTGCCCATTTCAGTTTTGTACCTGGTCTCGAGGCTAAACATGCTTATACAAAATTTCAATTATCTGAGTAGCAGAGAGACTCGAAACAAAGAGGTCTATGGAATCCACTTGCTACCGAATCGAGTTAACCTACGGTACTTAAAGTTGCTAGTTACTATGAATGACGATATCCATGATACATACGGGGGTATGACGATACATGGAAAAAGGCAATCATTCCCGTAGTATAACTCGAATATGATTCATGTGTGATAAGCGATCAACACTAGTTCAGTCTGTATGTCTTCTACTACCTTGAGCTTCCTATAATATCTTACACACTACCTTGGTGTTTTTTCTTAGAAATCGTATGTAAGTCATGTACAGTATGTGTTTCAGAACCAGCGATAACCGAAAGCCCTTCCCAAGCTGGATTGGAGCAGAGATGCTTGCATCACCTGAACCCCCAAGACCTCTTCGATCAAGCAAGCAGCTGACACGCAGCTAACTCGGTTTCAACATACTCGCAAATGACACCATCTGATACTCATTGATTCTGAGGAAACACGAATTAGAGGGGGCACGACCACAGATCCGCAACTGATATTGGCCACAGATCATCCGCAGCCCGACACATCACCTGCACACCTGTCCGGCCACATGGAATGAGTTGTTCTCATGCCTTTTGTCTCTTTTGTCTCAGGGGCACGGAACTCTGATGAGCAATCGCTGATCGGATGCCTTATCTGTCTCTGTGACGGCTAGATATCACAACCACCGAGAATACTACTATGTAGAAAAGTAGGCGTGCCATGCAGGAGCCCGAGTCTGCCACTACGTTTCATTTGGCCGAGTTGCATGTCGTAGATGTACCCAACCGCCCGTTATGGCAAGTAAATGTGAAGAGACTCAAATGGACCGTATGGTACCACAAGCTACAGCCCAGGTGGAGGGGTTATGCTGGCCAATCCTGAGCCATGAGCTTCTTCCTCTTCCTCTTCTTCTTCCAAGTGTCATTGCTCCGGGTAGGCACTTAAGGCATAATTTACAGGCAATGTCGTCACTGCTGAGGCTGAGTGGCTTTTTATACCTCTTTTCAGAACAAGAAGCTTGACAACTACCTCTACTACGCTGCATAGTCTGAGTGAGACTCAAGTCTATATTTCACATTAGGACAAAACATAATGGGGGTGGGAGAACTATCTTCTTCGATTCGGATGAAAATTCACAAATCGAATGGCTCGAGAGACTCTTTCAAGGTCAGAAATAAAATGTTTGTCATTGTCTGATCAAATACCCGACATCTCTCACCGCTGGTTCTGATGCATGGTCCCGTCGGAAGTCCCTGGTGTCCTCAATACTCCGCAAATGGCCATGGTAAGTCGGTTTGTTAAAAAACAATGTTTGTCCCGGCCAGATATGAACAGCAGCGATCTATGGTATCTCATCATATACATATGTATCGGTGCTGCCTCTGCCTGTCATTAGAGTCGCAGGTTGACTTAACCATACGCAGCATTAAACCGTCGTCACTATGTTTTCCTGGCTTATCGTCGAATTCTCAAGACAAAATATACCGAGTTCAAAGCTTTACAAGAGCTTGCATGCTGAATATCTTGGGAACACACGAGAACCAGAAGCACCATGTACGTAACATATTTGCTTGGTCGGGAATTCGCCTTTCATACTACGCATTTACTGCATGATGTTCAAGGAGATTGTGTGATCGACTTGATATTCTTTCCGCTGGGCTGAATTGCAATGGCCAAGCTTGTTTATGCTATGAATCCCCCAACTTTATCAAAAGGAGCTATGTTGACATTCTCAGATGCAGGACTATATATGTATATGTAAAACTGGTTGCGACCTCCAACTGAGACCTCTAAATTGATCGATTAATTTCCTCATCATCCTCGGGAGGACAACCATTGGCTCTGCTTAGCCTGAGCCTCACTGATGTTATGTGAGGCTCCAAGCCGCCGTCTACCCCGGGCCTAAACCTCGAGAGAACCACTTACCCCAGTGCAAGTTTTATACAGAAATCAGGAACTTCGAGGACGATACAACCACTACCAATCGGACAGTAAGCCCGAATCTATGTGCGACACATGCGATCGGTTCGGCTTGACTCGGGTCTTTGTCTTCCCCGTCCATGACATAACCCGTCAACTGACCTCATCATGATTCAAGCCACGGCACCTACAAGTATATATATCGAGATAACTCCTTCGTCCCCAAGGTTCTCAGTCTATCATAAGCGTTGAAGCCAAAAAATCAGTCAAACGATCCAATAAATACATTTATCATTCCATTTAACCAAAATCTCGAACAACATGGGCTGCGATTGCGGTTCCGGAAACACCTGCGGATGCAGTGGACCTAGCAGCTGCACTTGTGGAAGCTCGTGCTCTTGCACGCAGTGCGGCGTACGTTGAGATCCTCTCTCCATGAATCTTACAAGGAACTTACAGGTATATATAGAAGTAAATCCTTGCAACCTATTGAATCCAGTCCAAACTGGTCACCTGAGTGATGAATCATGACGATAATTAATGGTGGAGGATGCGATTTGCCAAGGCGTGGAAATGTTCCTCTGATTATCATGTACCTTAGGACTAAATGACTTATATTATCAACCTATAAGTCTTCATCCCTAACGATGTAACGATGACCATTATGTCCAAAATCCTGTAGGCTGAGCTTCAAAGAGATCAAGAACCATTATCGAGCAGTAGGACATATGAAGAGACGGCAGACATGTTCGGTGGCGAGGGCTGTTATCTAGTGTCATAGACTCCGATGACCTTCTCTGAAGCGCAATCTTGTTTTGCCAAAAGGAAATCTATTCCCTGTATAGATTGTATGTATCGCAAGTATTGTAAGGTCGAAAAAGCCATCGAGCCTAGCGGTGATGCTATTGACAACGGCGAGCTAGTAATCCCATTGACCGGTGATCGTCCGTGCGGTCTCCAAGAACGGCTGAGTAAACAGGGTAGCCTGCACCGCCCCAGATATCCTTAGGGGAGCTTGGATTTCGAGACCTGAGGAAACGTTGATTCAATTGGGATTATGGTCGCAATAATTAACTTAGAGTCGGATGTTAGGATTAGGCGTGCCTCGACTTCGCACACGACCCTCGTTGCTGGATCTGATTGCCAGTCAAAAAGCCGCAGTGTTGTCGGAAGTTGGTTCGAGGTCGTCATCACCGCCTGAGCTAGAAGGCCAAAACCAGCAGTTGGAACTGCCACCGCTCCCCGTGTCGCCCACTTCATCATCCTGCAGCAGCGACAACAGCCTCTCCTCCCCTCTTTCTCCCATCTACCGCCGCCCCTCTTCCTCCACTCTCTCCATCCACGACCGTACTTCTCACAAGATGGCCCCCTCCGCTGCTGATGGCGAGAACCAGCATGGTTCCGTCTTCTCCGTCTCCGGACCCGTCGTCGTGGCCGAGCATATGATCGGTTGTGCTATGTACGAGTTGGTAGGTTCTCCCCGCAGCTCCTTCTACCCCATAACAGTGCACGAGGGACTCGCATGTCGATACAACCCCACACTTAGTCTCTATCGTCTCTGATAACCTCCGCAGTGTCGAGTCGGTCATGATCTGCTTGTCGGAGAAGTCATTCGTATCGATGGAGATAAGGCCACCATTCAGGTCTACGAGGAAACCGGTACAGCACCATTCATCTCCCGCTTTCCACCATCTCAATCTCTAACAATTTTCGCCATCAGCCGGCTTGACGGTTGGCGACCCCGTTCAGCGTACAGGCAAGCCCCTTTCGGTTGAGCTCGGGCCCGGTTTGATGGAAACGATTTACGATGGTATTCAGCGCCCCCTGAAGGATATCTCCGAACAGTCCAAGGGCATCTACATTCCCCGTGGTATTGCAGTCAATGCCTTGGATCGTGAGAGGAAGTGGGACTTCAAGCCCGGGAAATACAAGGTCGGCGATCACATCACTGGCGGTGACATCTGGGGCACCGTTTTCGAGAACAGCTTGGTGAACGACCACAAGATCATCCTTCCTCCCCGCGCGAGGGGTACTATTACCAGAATTGCCGAGGCTGGTAGCTACACGGTTGACGAGAAACTGCTTGAAATCGAGTTCAATGGCGTGAAGACTGAGCACAGTATGATGCACACCTGGCCCGTCCGTGTGCCCAGACCTGTGAACGAGAAGCTGGCCTCCGACTCTCCGTTCATTGTCGGCCAGAGAGTCTTGGATTCTCTTTTCCCCAGTGTCCAGGGTGGTACCGTCTGCATTCCCGGTGCCTTCGGATGCGGTAAGACTGTTATCTCTCAGAGTGTGTCCAAGTTCTCCAACAGTGATATCATCGTCTACGTGGGTTGCGGTGAGCGTGGTAATGAGATGGCTGAAGTGTTGATGGATTTCCCCGAGGTTTGTCGCTTTCCCCGCAAGAGCCCCATCAATTACTGATCAACGTCTTTTTAGCTCTCCATCGACATCGACGGTCGCAAGGAGCCTATCATGAAGCGTACCTGCCTGATCGCTAACACCTCCAACATGCCTGTCGCCGCCCGTGAAGCCTCTATCTACACCGGTATTACGATCGCCGAATACTTCCGTGACCAAGGAAAGGACGTGGCTATGATGGCGGATTCCAGTTCTCGCTGGGCCGAGGCTCTCCGTGAAATCTCCGGTCGTCTGGGAGAGATGCCTGCTGATCAGGGTTTCCCCGCCTACCTTGGTGCTAAGCTTGCCTCCTTCTATGAGCGTGCCGGAAGGAGTATCGCCCTCGGAAGCCCCGAGAGAACCGGCAGTGTCAGTATTGTCGGTGCCGTCAGCCCTCCAGGTGGTGATTTCTCGGACCCTGTTACCAGCAGCACTCTCGGTATCGTCCAGGTTTTCTGGGGTCTGGACAAGAAGCTGGCTCAGCGCAAGCACTTCCCTTCGATCAATACGTCGATCTCCTACAGCAAGTATACCACGGTTCTGGACCGGTACTACGAGAAGCACCACCCCGAGTTCCCTCGTCTGCGTGATCAGATTCGTGAGCTTTTGACCAAATCGGAAGATCTGGACCAGGTGGTGCAGTTGGTCGGTAAGGCGGCATTGGGTGACTCGGATAAGATCACCCTGGATGTGGCTGCCATGGTCAAGGATGATTTCCTGCAACAGAACGGCTACAGTGACTACGATCAGTTCTGTCCTCTCTGGAAGACCGAGTACATGATGAAAGCTTTCATGGGCTACCATGACGAAGCGCAGAAGGCCGTTGCCCAAGGTCAGAATTGGGCCAAGGTTCGCGACGCCACGGGCGATATCCAGACCGCTCTGCGGAACATGAAGTTCGAAGTGCCAGACAACGAGGCGGAGGTGTCTAACAAGGTGAGTCCGATTCTCTTGCATGCCACGACGTAATAACTCTAACTCCTTCCAGTATGAGAAGATCCTCCAAACCATGTCGGAGCGTTTCGCTTCGGTGTCGGATGAGTAGAGGATATCAACACGTCCGGGAGATGATCTTCAGGATCGTGTCGTCATTTCTTTCTTTTGAATTTCAAGAGCTTTGTAGCATAGCAAATTCCCATTATCTGTAGTTATTGCAGTTTCGTTGAAGATCTTCCAGAAAATTCCTTTTGCCCAACAATGATAGATTTTGAGCCCATTTGAGTCAGTGGTCAGGCAGCATCATTGTTTGGCCGGTTTGGGTGGCCAGAAGCACATGACGCGTCCCAGTGAATTCGTGGTTTTGCATTATGACATTCAAGAGAAAGAAGTTTTGTTGCTGCTTCCAACTGTGTATTTTGTAGGGGTAGAGATACATTGATTAACAGCAAGGCCTTGAATCGCCACCACTGGTAATATTCTTTATGCTGTTGTGGCTTTGTAGTAGCTGTTGTATCGATCTTTATCTCTGATCTGGGCCGAAGCGAAAGGCTACACTTGGCACTTCCCGTCGCCGCCGCCGCCTTCGCTCACTCCGACACTCTTCCCCCTTCAACTTAAACCCTCCCCCCCCCACCATTCACAGCTACTACGCTTAACAGGCATTCATTCATACACTCGATTCCATACACTTGATTGCTGTCTTTTTATCAGACGAAGCTTCCTTTTTTAATTTGGAGCGATTCCCTAAATCATCATTGCCAGCCATGGCAAGCCCAACTGGCTTCTCGTGCGCAATCCCCCCTCCCCCTTGGGCCCTCGTGCTCTCGATGTTAGCTTGACTGACTGACCTCGCTTGTCGGACAGGATAAATGTCAACGATCCCAGCTTGATCTCCCTGGTCAATAAGCTGCAGGATGTCTTCGCTACTGTCGGAGTAAGTGATTGCTGTTTCGTGGAGCTCTCATGCGGCCCCTCCGCATACTGACACCGCTTGTTCTGTTTAGGTTCACAACCCCATCGACCTGCCTCAAATCGCCGTCGTCGGTTCGCAGTCTAGCGGAAAGAGTTCCGTCTTGGAGAATATCGTTGGCCGCGATTTGTAAGTGACCCTGACTGTCGCCATCGCAACCACTGTCGCATTCGCTGACTATCAACCCTGCCCCCCCCCCCCTAGCCTGCCCCGTGGTTCCGGAATTGTCACTCGCAGACCCCTCATTCTGCAACTGATCAACAAGCCCGCTGCCAACGCACAGACCAACAGTGTGAAGGAAGAAGAGTTGGAAGGCACGGATAAGGAGGCAAACGTGGACGAGTACGGCGAGTTCCTGCACATTCCCGGCCAAAAGTTCTACGACTTCAACAAGATCCGCGATGAAATCGTGCGCGAAACCGAACAGAAAGTTGGCCGCAATGCCGGCATCTCGCCCGCCCCGATCAACCTCCGCATCTACTCGCCCAACGTTTTGACGCTGACGCTGGTTGACTTGCCCGGTTTGACCAAGGTGCCGGTGGGTGATCAGCCCAAGGACATCGAGAAGCAGATTCGGGACATGGTCATGAAGTATATCAGCAAGCCCAATGCTATCATCCTTGCTGTCACTTCCGCTAACCAGGATTTGGCCAATTCGGATGGCTTGAAGCTGGCGCGCGAGGTGGATCCCGAGGGTCAGCGCACCATCGGTGTCTTGACCAAGGTGGATCTGATGGACGAGGGCACCGATGTCGTGGATATTCTTGCGGGCAGGATTATCCCCTTGCGCCTGGGTTATGTGCCGGTGGTCAACCGCGGTCAGCGCGATATTGAGAACAAGAAGCCCATTGCGTATGCGCTGGAGAACGAGAAGAACTTTTTCGAGAACCACAAGGCTTATCGCAACAAGTCGTCATACTGTGGAACGCCCTATCTTGCCAGGAAGTTGAACTTGGTGCGCATAGCTCCCTGGTGCATGACTCCATGTGCGCTAACCATGCCATAGATCCTCATGATGCACATCAAGCAAACGCTTCCCGACATCAAGGCCCGCATCTCGTCCTCTCTCCAGAAATACTCTTCCGAACTTTCGCAGCTTGGCGACTCGATGCTCGGCAACAGCGCTAACATCATACTGAACATTATCACCGAGTTCAGCAATGAGTACCGCACTGTGCTGGAGGGTAACAACACCGAACTTTCGAGTATTGAGCTGTCCGGAGGTGCCCGTATCAGCTTCGTGTTCCACGAGCTCTACTCGAACGGTGTCAAGGCAGTCGATCCTTTTGATCAGGTGAAGGACATTGATATCCGTACTATTCTCTACAACTCCTCCGGATCGTCACCAGCTCTCTTCGTTGGCACGACCGCTTTCGAACTGATTGTGAAGCAACAGATCAAGCGACTGGAGGATCCTAGCTTGAAGTGTATTTCCCTGGTGTACGACGAACTCGTCCGCATTCTTGGTCAGCTTTTGAACAAGCAGCTCTTCCGGAGGTATCCTATGCTAAAGGAGAAGTTCCATGCCGTGGTCATTGGATTCTTTAAGAAGTGCATGGAGCCGACTAACAAATTGGTTCGGGATCTTATCGCTATGGAGACGGTTTACATTAATACTGGCCACCCTGACTTCCTTAACGGACACCGCGTAAGTTATTCGCACAATCTCTGTAGCTGAGCGATACTGACTGATCAGGCCATGGCTATTGTCAACGAACGTCAACTTGGAAGCAAGCCTACGCAAGTAGACCCCAAGACCGGCAAGCCTCTCCCTCCGCGGGCCAACAGCCCTTCGGTCGAGACCCCTACCGACACCGGCAGCTCTGGGTTCTTCGGCAGCTTCTGGGCCTCGAAGAACAAGAAGAAGATGGCTGCTATGGAGCCGCCACCGCCCACTCTGAAGGCCTCTGCCGCCCTGTCCGAGCGGGAGAGCAGTGAAGTTGAAGTTATCAGTGAGTACTGTTCAATAGTTTTGCAGATTGGATGCTTACACAAAACAGAGCTGCTCATCACATCTTACTTCAACATTGTCAAGCGCACCATGATCGATATGGTTCCCAAGGCCATCATGTACACCCTCGTCCAGTAAGTTCGATCCTACGAGCGTTTTATATTTGTTACTAACACAGAGCCAGATTCACCAAGGATGAGATGCAGCGCGAGCTCCTGGAGATGATGTACCGCAACAACGAGTTGGATGAACTCCTCAAGGAGAGCGACTACACCATCCGCCGGCGGAAAGAGTGCCAGCAAATGGTGGAGAGCCTATCCCGCGCTAGCGAGATTGTCAGCCAGGTCCAGTGAGTCCCAGAGTTGGATGGTTGATTTCACATTCATACACCCGGTTGCTTTCTGTTGTCCTGGTAGCCAGCCTTTTTGGAGGGGCTCAGTCTCTTGCGGGGAGTTGATGATGCCTTACGTTTATATTTTCTTCTGATGCAAGAATTCCACGGCCGCATGGTGGATGAACGGTTGCCAAGATTTGACGAATTTGTATCGCCTAATGACTGCGGATGATTGCGGCTTGTTTAGAATTGAGACTATTTTGCAGATTAGCAGTTGCAATGTACAGTAACTCAAGAGGAGAACCCGTACTGTTCAGGCTTGATGTTTAGAAGCATGCTCGCTCAGGATGGGTAGCAGCTCTACCTACAATGGTCACAGGCTGAAGCTTATTAGTGGATGATTATAGTAGTACTTCTACGACTGCCTTGACATAAACCAGCTTTGCTGAACGTTTAAAATATCTACAAGAATATGCTAGGGCAGTCCCCGTCAAATCTGTTCTGGTGAAGTATGAACTGTACACATGTCCTTGCCAGTGAAAGGGATGCATTGCTAAATTGTTAGGTGCAGTGGTGCAGTGGGTGCTGTGCCAGGCCCGGGTGCATGCGAAAAGGGGCTTAGCGTACCAATGAAGTGGGTCACTATCAGATAAGCCCATGTTTAGCGTGGCTCGCGTGGCCAATAGCCGCTCGGCCCGGTGATCCGAAGTATATCACTGTAGGTGCCATGTTGCTGGGTAGACTATGTATGAAAGGGATAATCATATCTACGCAAGATAGCAAGCAGAAGAATAGAATGAAAAAAGCTGGTTTGTATGTCTTTAGTTAGAAGTGTCAAAGATTGAGTAACACGCTGTAGTGAGTGTAATTACCATCAGGCAACGATCACAAGTGACGAGCTGCCTTTCACTTCTCTTCTCCTCTTTCTTCCTCTCCCTTTCTCACTTTTGTTTCCTCTTCATCTCCCACACTCCTTTCCCTGTTCTCTGTAAAACTTCATCTTTTCTTTCATCTCTCTCAATCTCATCTCACCTTGAGCATCTCATCATCTCCCGCTTGTTTCAAACCCAAGAAGTGAAACCAAGTAAGTCAACACTCACCGTAACCACAGATCACATACTGATCCCCTCAAGCATGTGCTTCGGATACAAATTCCCGGTAATCTCCACCAGGTGCACTCAGGAGGTCCGTCATCTCGCTTGGAAAGAGATTTACTTCCAATGCCGTGACCGGTGCGACGATTCGACGAACTTCCAGCCGTACGTACCCCACACCTTACATTCTGTGAAAGCCCCTGCTAACTCACCTCTTTCCTCAGTTGTGAGCAGAACAGTATGCAGGACTTTGTTTCAGTGGGCAGCTTGTATATAAGGAACGCCCCATGCCGCCTCTGCCAATGGGATTACAAGGCCGAAGGCTTTGATCCGAGCAACGGTGCGAGGCTGTGCCAAGTGAGTTCTCTCTCTCTCACCTTCCTGCTTGCCTTTTTCTCAACAAAGAATAGACACACTGACCAAAACCCCCCATCACGGGAGAAACAGGTCATCAAGCGTCCTCACGATTACGAATTCAACTGGATCATGGAATACATGAGCGACCTCGTCCCCGTCGGCTCGCGGGCCATCCCTCCAGTCGAGACAGCCAAGAACCCTCGCAGTATGGTCGATTACTGGCTGGCCGTCGAGGACCCAGAGGTCGATGATGACACTGATGACACTGACGACTTCGAGGCGTCCGAGGACGACGTCGCTGATGATTTCGACTTCGTCACCGATGAGGACTACACTTCTGACTTCGAGGTGCTTGATGAGTTCGAGCTGTAAGCGGGCTTGATCGTTTATCGTTCATCGTTCTTTGCTCTTGATTGCGTGCTTACGCTGTACTTCAACACCCCTCTGGTCTGCTCTTGGCGAGCTCTGTTGGGTCTTGATGTTCTCAGCGAGCATGACTTTATGTCGTTTTGCTTGTTCTGTGGCTTTTGTGGTTCATTGGGGGTGTTGGCTGAAGGATACGGCTGGGTTAGCTATGGCTCCTATCTTGTCATAGGGTATGCATGGCTGGTCAGTCGACATGAAGCTTTGGTGTTGATGATTATTCTTCTCATATCCTCTCCTTGTTTCATCTGGTTTTTATCTCAGTCGAAGATGGGAGAAGTTTGTGTCTGGCTATGGCTTCCACCTTGTCGTGGGGTATGCATAGTCCGGCTGTGGCTTCTGACTATTTTCGCTGCTTTGCTTCTGTTTCTATTTCCCAATGGTTGCCAATCTGGCTTCATTAGTGCAACAGTTGTGACACTGGACATGACATATTTGTGGTTGGATTCAGGCCTTTGGAGTTCGTCTCGGCCGTGTTTCTGAATATCTCTGGAGAAAGTCACATAGCTAGCCATAATCCAACAACGTTGCAAGTTTGCACCCACTCTCTCAATCTGCAACCATCTCCTCTAATCTTAAATAAGACAGTCTATGCAATCGAAGAATGTCTATACGTATAATGCCACCCCTCCCTCTCCATATCCCCACGGACCTTGTAATTCTCCTCCGCGATCCTCACCAGCCCCAAATCCATATCCACCACCAGCACCCCTTCCTCATCGCCCATCTGCCCCACCGGCCCAACGACCGGCAAAACCACCCGCGAGAGACCCATAAACTTGTCCTCCGGATCCTGGCCCCGCGCGACATTGGCAAAGATAATCCCGCAGGTATTCTCGAAGCACCGCGCCGTGAGGGTCGTCTCGAGGAACAATTTCTCCGACTCCGGGTTATGTTTCAGCATCGCGGGCGAGGCGTCGTAGCGACTCCCTATCGTAAAACCCCCCTCATTAGCCATGTCGCTTTTCTAAGAACAACAAAAACCACCCCTCCCACCCTTTACCGAATGGGCGTAGCCACCCAACCCACTCACACCCCCCCCCCAAAAAAAACAAAGAAAAACAAAGAAAAAAAGACAACTCACAAAAAGTCGGCAAAATCACCACCTCCGCGCCCTTGGAGATCAACTCGCGGAAGGCCTCCGGGAACGCCAGATCCCAACAGATCAGTAGCCCCACCTTCCCCAGCGGCGTGTCGAACACCTCGTGCGGCTCCTCCCCGGATGACGTCAGATACTCGCGCTCCGGGTGCCAGATGTTCTTCTTGCGGTAATGGCCCAGAATGCGGCCGTCGTGGGAGATGAAGTACGCCGTATTGTAGAGGAGGGCGTCCTTTTTGCTTGCATCGGTGGGGTTGGGGCTTTTGGTGAGGTTGGTGGTCGCGGGCTGCGGCTCGTGACGTTCGACGATTGTGCCGGGTACGATGCAGATGTGCAGGTCGCGGGCGAGGGCTTGGTAGGCTTGCAGGTATTTCTGGGTGGAGGCCGCGTGGTCGAGCCAGAGGGGGTCGGAGGGGGCCCAGCCGTTTAGGTGGTATCTTTTTTGTTTTGGATGGGTTAGTTGGTGGGTTTGGGGATGGAAATGCCCGGGGAAGGGGGGTTGTGCGGGGGTTTGAGGTATAGGGCGAGAGAGCGTATGCATACTCTGGGAGGACGGCGAGCTTAGCACCTTGGGCTGCGGCTTCGCGGATGTAATCGCATGCTTTGCGGTGGTTTTCTTCGATGGCTAGGTCCTGCGAGATATGGTTGGTGAGATGTTGCGATTTCTGAGGTAGCTGGGCGACGTACCTGGATGTTCCATTGAATGACGGCTACTCGATGAGTGGGTGCCATTGTGCGTTACAGTGATGTGAGGGATAAGAAGAAGAGATCAGAGTCTTGCGGAATGCGACGAAAGAGAAAGTCATGATGTTCACCCAGTGCCGGGTGGAAGTTGGAGGTTGGAGATGTGGAGTCATTGAGTTCCCCGCGTTGGAGTCGCCTTGATAAGAGCGGGGTGTGTTTATGTAACTCTTTCCTTCCCTCTGCAACTTTCTCCTGAACTTCGAGATAAGACAACATCAAACAGGATGCTTTCGTATTTGAATTGTTATGAATGACCGACTAACTATCACTACTGACTGATTTGTCTTCAACCGCAGATGGAAACATCTGGAGGTGCAGGGGGTTTTCAAACGCGCCAGCCATGTCATGAAGCTGATCCTTTCCCAGGGATGAAGACCTCTTCGCCTTAACTCAAAATCAATTCGGACGAGAAACCACCCCAAGCATCCAGAACCCGCCACTGTTGAGAATGCAGATTCTCGTGCCGCCGGCTCTCCAGAATCCAAGGCCAGTGAAGTTGCCATTGGCCAGGTGGCAAGACCCTACAAGGGGACTGGAGTTGGACCTCCCCACGATAGTCGAGTAGCTCGAACAATGGCTGTTCGATCAGTGGCTGGATGATATACATAGTGCGACCTGGTTCAAGATCAGGGTCGCGAAGATCAAGCAAGAGACTTTCCCACTGGGAGACGGACAGCTCCCTACCGAGCAGAATTCCGTCCCCTCGACCACTCCGAACCGGCTTGATGATGTACTTGTCTTTATGAATCAGGGATCGGCTCTGCTGGCCGATCAACTTGCTCAGCTCCGGAGACCCAGGGTTGATGGTAGGTACGACGCCGTGCCGGAGGATCGCTGCTTGGTCTGGTGTAAGGACTTGCTTGCTGACAAGGCCGTCAAGCTCTTGGAGGAGCACCCCAAGGATCCGCTTGGTCGTGAATAAGAAGAACGCTTCCCAAATCATTGACACAGTGCAACGTCATGTGTCGTAAGATGTCTGTCGGGATGGAGCGCAGTTCATGCTGGAACAGATGAAGCCCGGTTTGGTACACACGGTCCAGACGCTCCCCGTCTGTGCTGACCATGTCAGGACAGTCCTTGTCAGACAGACAGTAAAGGTCAAATCCAGTGCGAGTTGTTACTCTTGATCAAGCGAAGGTCTGCTGGCTTGATTATAGTCGCACTAATTCTTCCACTTTGTTCAGCAAAGGAGACGAACATGTCAATGAAGGGCGTTCGATACTGGTCGCGCACAATATGTATTGGGTACTTCGGATCGAAAATATCTAGCTGACTCTTGATAAACTGGGCCATAGTCAGAACACCATAGTTGCTCACAAGGACGAAAGCCCTCTACATACCTTTCGTGCGTCTGCACCTGCAAAGACACAGCCTCTTTCAGCCGCCATCTCCTCGTATATCTGATAGCCATAGGCTGCAAGGTGCTGTGCATTGATGGAGTATCGTGCGTTGATCTCACAGATCTTGACAGTACCTGGGTGATTCGAAGGAAGAAGAAGATCAGATCGCCAGTGTCCCTGACAATCTCTGAAAAGTCTCAGATTGTTCGCTTCAGACTGCTCATGCAACCACTAAGTGGGAAGGTCAGCACCGCTGCTAAAGGTCAAGTTGATGAGTGTCTCACGTGCAGAAGGTCTTTCTCATGTGGTTCCAGTGGCATCCTTTGGGGGAACGCAGCCTGTTCGTCGGTCCACCAAGTGTCCACGATGCTGCTAAGTCCGCCGACTAGTGCCTCGTGAAGCTTCGCTACATTCCTTTGAAGTCTTTCAGGTAAGAGAAGCGGGTTTGGAGAGTTGTTGTTCACATTTCCCCGACAACCGCTAGAGAGAGACTCGAAGTACGTTCTAAAAGTCTGGTTCTGTCTATGCTGTACTTCCTTCTGGGCAGATTTCGGAGCCACAGGGTCTGCTGGACTTATTGTTGAAGCCAGACAAACCTGATGGATGCCGTATTGAGTGACCATCTTAAATTGCTTTACTGAGATGTGCGATTGTGCAAGCATTCGCACTCAGCTCATAGCTTCGTTCTCTGGCCCTGTTTAAGTATCTTGCCAACCCCTATTTGGAACGTTGTCTTAAATCAGAAGCATCTTTTTGCATTGACATCGCCACCTTGCCATTTCTCGAATACACGGCATACTCTTCTCGAGGGCTCGCAGTTCTATGGCGCTTTGCGCTTTTTCAGCGGTCAGCGACTGAGCCGTCGACATCTGAATCCTCGGCAAAGCAATGCGAAGTGTATCCTTTGTACTGAAGCAGGAATAGAGTCTAAAGAGTGGTCCATCTCGCCCCTCGGCCTCATATTACTTCCTTGATTGACTTGCTCTGGCTCGAGAGAGCTTGATTGCGTGCCCCAAGACCCCTATGAGATCGAAATGTCAGTCTCACGATATCACGGATTGTTTAAAACCAAGTGGCATCCTTTGCAATTGTGAATTGAAGATCCCGACCTGAGCACTCTCGCTTCGGACTGCCATATTGTCCTTTCGTGAAGATGATCGATTCCCCGCACTTGAAGGTTAATCCGACATGAGATTGAGGGATAAGTTCAGTCGAGAACCAATTTAGAGCTCTGACCCCAGGGACAGTCGTCAGGCTATCAGGGGTGCAATCAGCGTAATTTATTCGACATCTGTTGAACAATGAAACCTGGATTGAGCGACCGGCAACAGAGGAAGGATTGTGCACGGATAGGTCTCACAAGACCTATCCGTGTGTTACTATCACGAGACATAGTAAAGTTGCCGGACAGATGGTCCCTCAGGTATCCAGGACATCAAGATGACGTGGTTATCGCGATAACGAAAAAGAAGCAGTCGGGCATCAGCACTTTAAAACAGACACCAGGCCCAGAATGGAATATCAGGAACTGGTTCAGGTGGATCCGACCAGCGAGGCAAATCAAGGCCTCGGCCAATTGCCAAGCAATGAGGACATGTGCGCACTTGCCTCATTGCCTCTACATAATTTCCACCGGCACGTCATTCTTTCCGCCTTGTACATCACCACATTCCGCACACCTCCATCGAGTACTATACGCTTCATCAGTACTTTGGAGCGATGGCACCTCTCACAGCAGAGGAGCTCGTCAAGCATCCGGCGTACCCTACAGTCGAATGGGAACTCACCCCAACAACATCCGGGAAAAAAGCAGTGGCCCAGACCCGCCGTGGAGGGCCGATCAATCTGCACTATGAACTTCACGGCACTGGCCCAGTGAAGCTCGTCGTAAGTCTCAAGTGTGATTTTCAACTCATCGGGGTTCAACGGTGGTACTGACACAGACCGCGCAGTGGATTATGGGCCTTAACGGGACCCTGAAGGACTGGCGACGCCAGACCAGGTACTTTGGGCACAAGCACGGGTCGCGATACACCTGCTTGGTGTTTGACAATCGCGGCGTCGGCCTTTCAGACAAGCCGGTCTCCTACTACTCGACCTCCGAAATGGCCCAGGACGTGGTCGACCTGGTGAGCTCGTTGGGATGGATCGACCTGACCGGTCCGCCCGAGCGATCCATCCATGTTATCGGCGCTAGCATGGGCGGTATGATAGCCCAGGAGGTCGCGATGCTTATCCCTGATCGCCTGGCGAGCTTGATGCTGAACTGTACGGCACCGCGGCTGGTGCGGACAGGCCCTTTTGTGGAGAACCTGCGGCAGCGGGCGAACATGTTCATCCCTCGCCACATCGATGTGGAGCTGGAGCGGCTGGCGAAGAGCATTTTTGCCGACAAGTTCCTCGCGGAGCCCGACACTGAATACGAGGACCCCGCGAAGAATTTCCCGACCAAGCGTGATCGCTTCGCTGCGGGCGTTATCCAGAAGCGAGCCAACACCGACGAGTATACCAAGAAGGGTTTCTTGATGCAGATTGTCGCCTGCTATTTCCATCACAAGTCAGCGGCGCAGCTGAAGTCCCTTGGGGATCGAGTAGGCAGAGACCGCATCGCGGTGACTCATGGCACCAAGGACTTGATGCTGACGTTTCGGCACGGGGAGATCTTACGCGAGGAGATCGGTGATGGGATCACCTGGAGGGCTTTTGAGGGGAGTGGCCACATGCTGGGTTGGGAACGAGAAGACGAAATGCACGAGTTGATTGAAGAGATTGTGAACCGATGCAGTTAGAGGGTGATCTTGGGCAAGAGCATACACCATTTCCCCGCATGACTGAATTAACGACTGTACATTAGACTAAGATTATATTCTGATGATGAATTAGAAATGCTGACAACTTTCCCCAGATATCGGAAGGTACAGGACAGTACGCAGTAGACAGGTCGCAGTGACTGGTGGCGACTCGTATAGCTGCACTGACTGCACGTAGCTGAAACCCTCGTGACCAGCCACACCAGACACACCAGCGGTCAGCTGCTGCTCATCAACTGCATCTCATCTCATCCCATCCATCTCATCTTACCTCAACACCAATCATCACCTCTCCTCTCCTTCCATTCATTCCACAAACTCACTGATTATAATACAACAACAGCAACACCCAACCCCGTTTCCTGAAGAACTTCCTGGCTTCCTCACCTCCTCACCTCCTCACCTCCTCACTCATTTACACACCCTTACCATATGATAGATACCACAAAGCAGAGACCATGCCGCCCCATCCCAAAGACGACAGCTACGAGCCCGCCTCATCCAGCGATGCCCGCTCGCCCTGCCCGGTGCTCAACAGCCTGGCCAACCACCACCGCCTCCCGCACGACGGCCGCAACATCACGGCGCCGCAACTCCGCTCCGCGCTGGGCTCGATCGGGCTGGGCGCCGACGTCTCCGCGCTGCTGGTGTGGCGGGCCTTCACGATCCACAGCGACGACTCCGAATTTGGGCCGCACGGCTCCATCGGCGGCCTCCGCGACGCCACCGACCTCAACGCCGCGGGGGAGCCGGTCCTCCACCTCGACAAGGTCGGCCGCCCGCACGCCATCGAGCACGACGTCTCCGTCACGCGCCAGGACCGCGCCCTCGGCGACCCCATCCCCCTCGACCCCGCCCTCTACGAGCAGTTCCTCGGCTCCACCCCGCGCGGCGGCTTCGGCGTCCCCGAGCTCGGCCGCTACCGGAAGGTGCGGTACGCCGAATCGCTGAAGAGCAACCCTTCCCTCAAATTCGGGCGCCGTGAGCACTACATCGCCTGCGGGGAGTTGGCCGTGCTGCGGTGTTTGTTCGGTGAGGGGGCGGGCAAGGGGATCCCTAAGAGCTATTTGCAGGCGCTGTTTGGGGAGGAGCGCTTGCCGTTGGAGGAAGGGTGGAGGCCGAGGCGGTGGGTTAAGGCGTTTTTGCCCGAGGCTGCTGCGGTCATTCTTGGGATTTCGAGGTATGCCTGGCCATTTTGAGGGGGTTATTGGGTTGAGGAGGGGAGAGGGTGGGCAGGTGGAGATGGAGGGTCAGGATGTTGTTCTAGAGCCGGGTTTGCGAATCAGGGAGCCTGGATTATCAAGT
The DNA here is from genome assembly GCF_001890905.1 of Aspergillus aculeatus ATCC 16872. Lineage (NCBI taxonomy): Eukaryota > Fungi > Ascomycota > Eurotiomycetes > Eurotiales > Aspergillaceae > Aspergillus > Aspergillus aculeatus. The sequence continues at coordinate 252,433 of NW_017962982.1, forward strand.
GACTTGATACGTGGTGTTGCTGAGAGGCTGAAGGTTTATCTGTTCAGCTCGTATGGATTGCGCCTCAGGGTTCAGCCGTCTGGCAAGTATAGCCGACCCGTGCGGGTGTGTTGGCTGAGCTGCTTATCTCACGGCTGCAAGTGGTCGGTATATCAGACTGGACTACATGATGGGACGACTGCTCAGCATTGACGTGGAAAGTTCGTGCACTACCGTATCTGAAAGCAGATTTCGGGCAGGCCGGATGGGAGTCTCGGCTGAGAGGTAGAGTATAGTATAGCCTGAAGAGTACCTCGTGTGTCTACGGCGTTCTCGGCCAGCTTGGCGAACGCTTGTCTCGTGTGACGTTCCTATTTAAGCTTCTATATCGTGTTCAGATGGTGTGTATGGCTTGAGTTGTGAGGTATCTTATCAACATGTCATCTCCGTTGCAGAATCTCCTACGGCTTACGCTATTGGAGCACCTCGTCCATGAGTTGCCTCACTGGGAAACACTGGAAGTGCTTTGGTTACAATTAGCGAGTATTTACTTGTGATGCTGCAAATGATCGATCCCACAATATAGGATGCCAATCACGTTCTTCCCTGGTGCTCGGAACTCAGCTTCACATGCTTGGGTCAGCAGCCGTGGGTTGTACTATCAGACTTTCAACCTTGTGGTAGATATCTAAACAGCTTACAAGGTCGGTGCCTAAGCATGTCTCTTCTGTGGACTCGGTGGGTACGTGATGCATGGCCACAAGACGGGAGCTCATTATGCTCTTCGTACGGTCAATACACTAGAAGAGTCCATCGCCTGGCGAGTCATGCAAATGCCCCTTTGGTCCAATAGGTTGAGACTCGAAGGTTCTGCCAATGATGTGCCCAGTGTTGAGATAAGCATTCTCCTTCTGATATAAATAACCTTTGTACTCGGATGACAGCACCTTGAACCAATGGCTTATCACTCTCCTTAAACTCAGACGGAACACCAATACCACTTCAGCGTAGAGTTAGCAACAAACAGGCAACAGCAGCAAACACCTCTTTTGCTCAGTACTATCCTTCGAACCCCCCTATACGGTAGACAAATGTGACCTGTCGCACCAACCGCGTCATCACAACCACCATACACTTGGCTTGAGTATCTCACAGGGAACACTTCAGTAAGGTCTTACAGCTAAGACCGCTACTATAATCATACCTCTCCACCGTTCTCACACAGTCTCCAAACCACGCAGTCTCCAGGCTCCATTACGCAGGAACAGACCCCGATCAGCGGAACAACGCCTCACCTTTCCCCCTTCATCGAACAACTTTATTCCCCGAGGTCAGAGGCTACTGCAGGAACGCGCTGGGTGAAGGATCATCAGGGGAGGTGGTGGCCAGTTGCCACCACATGGAGTACGCGCGTCGAGTTGCGATCACTGCCCGGATGGATTGGTGAGGAATGGGCTTTACCCCTGCAGGATGCATGAGATTGATCCTATACATCGGAACAAGCTGTGAGTAAGCTTTGCAGAATTGATGTGAGGGTCGATTATGATGATTGATTGTTTGGGTGATTGCTTGTATCTTGTTGGTGGTGGATTGTATGGCTTAGGATGAGGGAGAGCTTTTAGCATTGGCGGATGATGGATGTGGTAGGCTACATCTACTCCAGTATAAAAACAGTACGTAAGCTACATCTGCTAAGCAGGGTACCTAAGTAAAGTACAGCAAGAAATCTACAGTACCTAGGTGATACTACCTGATTGGGGTTTTACTACAAGCTTGAAGCAACTGCTTCGGAGTAGGTCGCCGCCGCCGTACCTTCCGATCGAGTAATATTCACAAGCAATATCAAATCCTACAAAGCGGTCGATCTCAACCACTCTTACATCGATATTCCATCTATCCTGCTCCATTTGTGTTGCACTAACCTTTCTCAACCTTCTCCAACTATTCCAACTCGGATATAGTCACATTTCGTCATCGAGACTGGATAAACATCAATAGATTGTGTCGATCGATCCAACCGACTCCCACAGATTGCTCTCTCTCCTTGCTGTTTCCCCTCGAAAGCGGATAATCCGCTGGATCCAGAGCGTTCGGAGAATAATCCTCCTGCCAACGCAGTCTCCACCCAACGATGAACAAGTCATAGCAAGGCTCACAGACGTCATTTACATGCGGCCTGCCTGGCCTGGTAGTCTCGATAAGCCATGATGGCAACATTTGCTCGAGTTATGGCTATGCTCACTGCATCGAGATCAGGCTGACAGCAAGTCAACAACCATAATCACAAGGCCAGCCCCCTCGGAGATCTTCAGTCTGTGCCCTAAGTCATCTATAAGCTACGTTCTATACTAATATGTACTGTGTAGTCCAGTAAGTACACAAGATATTTCCCCGCATCATGGCCTACACTAGTCACGACATCTCTAGCGCAGGTCGCACCATCACCTGGTCAACTGCGGCAAGCAAGAAGAGCATCAAGCAAGCAACAATCCATCTTACCCTCGTGAGATGATCATGGTATCAGTCGATCCCGCGTTTCTGGGCGATTTCTGGGCGACGGCTTGAACCGAGTTCGAAGGAGGAATGTGATGAGGGGAAACGATGGGATTACATAAGTCCAATGAACAAGGCTGTGCAACCCCTTCCTTCGATCGCCCCCCAAACTGGTAACCAAAAAGATGCAGAAGTACCCAAGATATCATGACCAGATGCAAGGGCTCTCTCACCTCACTGTTGATGCGTTGCTGCTGACCGTTTCTCGAAGACTACCCCAATGTCAGGAACGGTTGGTTTGCCTGGGTATCGGGAAAATTCCCCACACGGTACGTACTGTATGTACGGTATGTATGCTCTGAAGTCCTTCGTACGGGATGGAGGTTTGGCGTAGCCCACTGACCAGCAGTTAATCAGCAGATCATGGAGATCAATCTAATTCCCAATCACGACATCCCGAAGCAGATGGCAACAAGGGCAAGACATCCAACGCGACGGCTTGACTCCATTTGGCGGGTCTGCCCCAATGATGATCGACCGATGGCTTACCCAAAGACCTCAGCAAGAGGCGCGCACTAGACACGGCTCTGGGGACACTGGGAGACACTAACCAGTCACTAAACAGGCACTAAACAGACACTAAACAACCCGTCATCGGTGTCCACGCATCCAATCAATCCTCGTCTACACCAACTGCACCAACTGTCGCGCCTGCATGGCTTGACACGTATCTACGGCCCTGCCGGTTTGTCAACACGTCAAGGCAAGCAACCCAGCCAGCCCAGTGGGGAAACAGAGGAAGAAGAAAGGTGAGAAGCAGACCGACTGGCTTAGTAACTTATGCAACCACAACAAACAAACAAAAGATGACGATGAGGCAAGATAATCCGACCGTGTTCTTCCCAGAGGTAAATTTGCATACCTATAGTTTTGTCCAGTACTGAACCAACCGAGCCGCAAAATGTCAATTAACCCCTCCTTTTTACTCCGTATAAGCCTTATAGTTTCAAGCCCTCCTTCTCTCAGGGGAAAAGAATCATGCGGGCCGAAAAGAGCAATGTGATGGAGGGCCACCCGATCGATCAGCTGCCTAACACTCTTAACCTAAAATCTTGTGTAGCTTTTCTTTCGCTTAACCTTTTTCTTCTCCATTCCTTATTTCAATAGTTTATGCGGTGTGAAGCTTCCCGGAGTCTTTTTTTTGCTTTTCTCGCTTACCACAATTAAGGGGAAAGGGAGAGAAGGAAACTTAGCCTGGGCCGCCACTGTTGTTATCTCCGATTACCCTGATTATCATACTGACGATGGACCAAGTCCAAGTCCAGGTCCAAGGGCTGTACAGCCTACCATGACCCGCTTTCCAGCATGAAATTCCGTTCTATAATCCGAGCGATCCACCAGACCACGGTAGCTAACGTTAGTTCATAGGCCCTTTGCTAGGGTTAAGACTTTTCGGACCCGGTATGATTGGTCTCGGCCTGCGCAGCAAGGGAGTAAATTGTTAGCCTTAGCATCTTTCTCGACCTTGACAGAGTAGTTCAGTCCGAGAATGACGAGAGGTCAATGCATGCGTAAGCTCAGCTGCCAGGCCACTTTCTGCAGCAGACAGGATGACAAGAAAATAAATCAGAAAGACAAAAAAACAAAAAAACAAGAAAGTAAAAATTGTCAGAAGGGTGACATCGTTGAAGCATGCATGCACGCCGAACTTCCCAATGGTACATAAAAAGGGCCATCTGCTCGACCCAGATGATAGAGGCTTGGATGGTTAGGAAAGCAGGCCTGTCACTTGTTTTCTTCTTCGTCTTTTCCTCTCTCCCTGCCTAACACGACTCTTTTTGGGACCATCATCATGCTTCCCTATGTTCTCCTTCTGCTGTTCACAGCCTTGGTGAATGCCTATTCAGACCCGGGAGCCTGCTCGGGGTCCTGCTGGGCTCACGACCCCAATGTCATCCGTCGCAAGACGGACGGCAAGTTCTTTCGCTTTTCCACCGGACTGGGGATCTTGATCTCGTCCGCCAGTGCCATCACCGGGCCCTGGACCGATTTGGGGTACGTGCTGCCCAATGGTTCATCGGTGACAGTGGGGAATGCATCCAATCTCTGGGTAAGACAATAGTCCTTCAATAACCCTATTACGTGTTTCCCCCCTTCCCCCATTCCCCCCTTCCCGTCGGGTAGCCCTAAGTCAAACATTCCTCGACTCACCGAATGTAACTCCAGGCCCCGGACGTGCACTACGACAGTGGAACCTACTACCTGTACTATGCCAGCTCCACGCTGGGCAGCCAAAGCTCGACGATCGGGGTGGCCACCTCGACGACGCTGGAGGCGGGCTCGTGGACCGACCACGGCACCATCGGGCTGACCTCGTCGTCGGCCAACACGTACAACGCCATCGACGCCAACTGGATCTCCATCGGCGGCACCGGGTACCTGCAATGGGGCTCGTACTGGCACGGCCTCTACCAGGCGCCCATGACTAGCTCGCTGCAGATCAGCTCCTCCACCCCGACCAACCTGGCCTACAATGCCTCGGGCAACCACGCCATTGAGGCGTCGTACCTCTTCGAGTACGGGGGCTACTACTACCTCACCTTTTCCAGTGGCCAGGCGCAGGGCTACACCAGCGGGCTCCCGGCACAGGGGCTCGAGTACCGCGTCGTCGTTTGCCGGTCGAAGACGGGGACGGGCAACTTTGTACGTTTACCATCCTTTCTCCTATGCTTCAAGGATACGGGCCCTCTGGCATCGCTCCGTGAGATCATGAAGACTCAACTGCTAACACCACCCCAAACAGGTCGACAAGAACGGGGTCGCATGCACCAACAGCGGTGGGACCACCGTTCTCGCCAGTCATGACTACGTCTACGGACCCGGTGGACAGTAAGCTTCCCTTTTCTTTTTGTCTTTCCCCCGCGGCCTCTGAGATCCGATCCGAAGCCTATTCCCCACATCCAACCCCACAACATATCCACAATGGCACCCATACATCATGATTGCATTACCATCTGAACGTGACACATACTAACCGGAGGTTCACTTCAGGGGCATCGTCAACACCACCAACCACGGCATCGTGCTGTACTACCACTACGCCAACCCCAACATCGGCCTGGACACCTCGCAGTACCAATTCGGCTGGAACACCCTAACCTGGGTGGATGGGTGGCCGACCGTTGCCTAATTTACAAGCTTATCCGATACAGTCTACGTATACCCTTGCTTGCTTACATTGTTGATGCCTTGCACCCATGGGGAGAGTGGGTCAGCAAGTGGCGACCTTTCGCGATCAATCAACAAACACAGACCTTTCACTAGTGAGGGAGGAGTTAACTGCCTTCCGAACTGGGCAAATAATCGTCATGACGTTTTGACCTTCGAAACAAGAAATCTGAGCTCGATTGCGAACGGACGACGGCGCTTGTTGGCTGGATTTCCCCGTGGGATTAGATTGGAATCTTCCCCGGGGGATAGTGGGTGAAAGGAAGGAGGGGGGGCGGGGGTTACACTTCTTCTTTTCTCCTTTTATCTTTGCATATATTTTGGTATAACTTTAGTACCTCGGTTCGAGTGAATATATTTTGCACATATGGTTGCATGTCATACCGTAGTCCCGGTCTTCCAGAATTGATGTTTTGTTGGTGAAGTCAGTCTGTGAGTAAGAAGAGCGCACAGGATAATTAGAGCAATAGCAACCCCATACAAGTCCCAAGAAAGGGGCAAACCGGCAAACCGTTGCCCCTGGAAGCTCCGAACCAACAAACTCCCAACCCTACCAGTAGGGAGGCTGACTGGGAGTGAAGTTAGTCATGATTTCCAATCCGGACGCAGATCGACCTGGACCAAACATCCAGCAAACAAAGCAAAACTTACAGCGAATACAAACAACCCAGCCAAATAAGACACTAACTTCCTCCGGAGATTCTTTATGATGTAGCGTAGGTAGTAGCCTTTTCCGCACCCTAGCCGTTCCGTCCCTGAATATCTTGCTGCGCATTCCCCTTGGATATGTATGGTATGTACGGAAATGTATGCCGCGGCCCGCGACGCGGTATGCAACCATGGGCTCAGACTCATAATACGGGGGAGTGCATTTTCCATCCCCTTTCCCTTTGGGAAGTGCGATTCCAGGGATGGGCTAGATTTTTATTTGGTGATTCTTTTGGGGTTGTGTCTTTGCTCGAGAAGTAGAGGTGAGCTCGAGTCTGGATCTCGGTTCTAGACGCGACTGGGCTTGACTCTGAACTTGACTCCCTCTAGATTGCGAGATTCCAGACTCGATGTTTCAGATCTCCAGTTTCGGATTTCGAGATCGCGGAATGGCATCAAGAAGGGACTATCTGAGCATTTGCTGCGAGAGTAAGACTTTGTATTAGAGGTTTCCTGTTTTACTTTCGTTCATTGTTTGTAAGTAGCCCCCCTTCCCAACACCAACCGCTGTTGTTCTTTGTGTGACGGGAAACTTTGGGGGTGCAGTAACGTTACTGGATGCAAGGGCAGACAGAGGCACAGGGGTTCGCGACTCGGGAGTGATCTGACAGGTCAGATTGTGTTGGGTGTGATGTACGTACAGTATAGTGCTAAGTAATTAGGTACAGTGAGGGTTTGTGCTAGTTGGACGTGGCTTGGCTTGGGGAGTCCTGTTATTGTATAGGGGTGTTGAGTTGAGCACTCCGATTCTAGCTTCAATGGATTTGGTTGATTCGGGAACCTGATCACATAATATGGGATTGTATGTGGTGTTGTAGTGTTGGTCATGGGGTGTTGTTGATGCTATCACTGACCGTAGCTAGTGTATAGCATCCCTCATCATTCTTACTTTTTCTGGTGCTGTGTGTGCTGATATAACCCACAGAGTAGGAGAAGTCCAGCGATGCTTGGCCTTGGCATCGAAGATGTGCAGCGGCCAACAGTCAAGCTTTTGTTGAATCATAGGATAACTCATAGGAAGACCTATTTACCCATGTTCTGGAAGAGAAAACAACAAGACATCAAGTTTCCATGCTCTAGCTCTGAATGAGAGGCTTTCCGACTCCTGTCTCACGACTAGCCAGCAGATATACTACAGTGACAGACAGAGCGTAAGAACCAAAGCAAAGGAAGGGGGAGGTCAATTGCGCCACGGAAATAAGTACGGTACAGTATAGTACATTCAGACTCATCTCCTCGCCCAGTCTTAGAGACGCAAGTCCAGCATAAACCATAACAAATCAACCATCAAACCATACGCCAGCCATTTTCCCCACCGTCAGACACCTACAACCGCACATCATCAAAGTACTTCCTCCCCTTCTCGCCCAACAACCCCGCAACGACCTCCTCCAGCTCGACCTCCCCCCGCTCCATCCGCCTCTCCTTCCGCTGCTCATACTGCTTATACATCACGCCCCCCGGCAGAAAACTCAGCGTCATCTCAACGAAAGGCCCGACGGCAGTCTCCGGCAAGAACCGCCGAAAGTACTCCGGCAGATTCTCCTTCTCGACGGGGCGCAGCTCCACCTCGCAACCCAGCACCTTCGCGAATGCCCGCTGCACATCCACGGACGAATACTCGCGCGGCCCGTGCAGCTCAAACACATACGGCGATGTTTCTGTACTGCCCGTCTTGGGGGACAGGATACATTTCGCGCTGTGGTATCCGATATCTTTGACTGCGACCTGTTTTTTTCCGGGAGTTAGCACCCTACCCCAACGTCTCTTACTTCTTCAAAAGTAAGCTATACAGAGACCGAGGGGAACCTTGCCATGGGCACCTCAAACTCCACCGGCGTAATCACCGTCTCCAGGTACGGATGTTCCTTGTGCCGGACATCCTGCACCGCCGTCGCCCAGTTCTCCATGAAGTACGCGCACCGCACGATCGTCACCTCGGCCGCGGCGTCGCGCAGGATCACTTCCGAGATATGGTTCGTCATGATTTCGCCCTGCGCCCCATCCATCCATCCATTGTAGGCTGTATTAGCTGGGTAGCTCTATTCAGTCCACAATCCACAATCCACCCTCCAAGCTAATTCACCAAAGCAGCGCCAGAGCTAACCCCAAGCCAACCACAAAGCAGCGCCAGGATGCAAGGAAAGGAAAGGGAAAACGCACCGTGCCCGCCCCGACCTCCGCCCCCAAGCTCGACAGCAGCACCAGCCGCCGCACGGTGCCGGAGCGCTGGATCGCCAGCCGGATGTTCGTGGACACGTTCGTGGCCCACTGGTCAGGCGGCGTGTGGCCGTCCAGGCACGGCGGCAGCACGAAGAAGACGGTGTCGAAGCCGTGAAAGTTGAGCGTCGCGGGGACGGTCAGGTCGCCGGGGTAGGGGTCGAAGTGCGGGTGGTTCTGGAGGGTTGGGGGTACGCGGTGGAAGTTGCGGTAGAGGCCGCGGATGTAGTTTGTGTCTGAGTGGGCGAGGAGGGCGGTGATGGTTGCTTGGGCGGTTTGCGGGGAGGCGGGGACTATTAGGATGCGCATTTTCGAAGGGGTATGGTTATGTGGTTTGGTTTTGGGGTGTTGGGTTAGAGGGAGTGGATGGAAATTATACAGGTGTAAATGTTGTATGGAGTCGATGGCTACACTTTACAGTTAAGTAGGTGGTGATGATGCATGGGCTCCATTTGTTTGGGATCGGGATACGAAGAGCACTGCGGGGAAGTATTGTGATCATTGGGTACCGTTCTGCTGCATCCGAGATTTGAGTTACTCGTCCGTGAACCCTAATCGAGGACACTTTTCATGGACATTGTAGATGCCATGCGTGGTACAGGACAAGCAACAACTGGCAAGCAACCTCGAGATGATCTCACCGACCCGAGTCTAGCCCCAACGCAGTCTAGTTCCACCCAGCAATCACGCCATCGACCACGTGATACCCGCTGACTAACGCCGACCATCGGCCCTGTCCGGGGGTGATGGATGATGGATGATGAGCCACCCTCATCAGCTGCACTTATCCTCTCTATACATCGCTGATTCCCAAGGAAAAGCAGCAATGTTCCGCCAGAGTATCCGCCGCTTCGGCACGACCGCTCTCCGCGCCGCGGAAGCCTCCTACAACGTCCGGGTCTCACAGGCCCAGGGTGTCGTCAATGGTCTGACGGAAGGTATGTACATGTACTTCCGTCCGCCTGTACCCCAACACATACCCAAACTAAAACCCCCGCGACAGCAATCGGCAACACGCCCCTCATCCGGCTGAAGCGCCTCTCCGACGAAACAGGGTGCAACATCCTGGGGAAAGCCGAGTTCCAGAACCCGGGGGGCAGCGTCAAGGACCGCGCAGCCCTCTTCGTGGTGGAGGACGCGGAGCGGCGGGGGCTCCTGAAGCCGGGGGGCACGGTGGTGGAGGGGACGGCGGGCAACACGGGGATCGGGCTGGCGCACGTGTGCCGGTCGAAGGGGTACAAGCTGGTGATCTACATGCCCAACACGCAGTCGCAGGGGAAGATCGACCTGCTGCGGCTGCTGGGCGCGGAGGTGTACCCCGTGCCCGCGGTGGCGTTCGACAACCCGGCCAACTACAACCACCAGGCGCGGCGGCATGCCGAGTCGCTCGACAATGCGGTCTGGACGAACCAGTTCGATAACACGGCCAACCGCCAGGCGCATATCGAGACCACGGGGCCGGAGATCTGGGCCCAGACCGCCGGGAAGGTGGATGCGTTTACGTGCGCGACGGGGACCGGGGGCACGCTCGCCGGCATTACGCGGTACTTGAAGACGGTGAGCGAGGGCAAGGTCAAGTGTTTCCTGGCGGATCCCCCCGGGTCGGTGCTGCATAGTTATATTCAGAGTGGCGGGACCTTGGTCGAGCGGTCGGGCAGCAGTATCACGGAGGGGATCGGGCAGGGTCGTGTGACGGATAATCTGTCCCCGGATATTGGGCTGCTGGATGGGTCGTTGAATATCCCCGATGAGAAGTCGATTGAGATGGTGTATCGCTGTCTCGATGAGGAAGGGCTGTACTTGGGTGCGAGCTCGGCGCTGAATGTCGCGGCTGCGCATGAGGTTGCGCTCAAGCTCGGTAAGGGTAGCACCGTCGTGACGGTCCTGTGCGATGGCGCGTACCGCTACGCCGACCGTCTATTCTCCAACTCCTGGCTGCAGGGCAAGGGGCTGCGCACGGCGATTCCCAAGCACTTGGAGAAGTATATTGTGCTGCCTTAGTTGGAGGGGTGTTTGTATAGTAGAGTTTGTGCATGTTGAATAGATAACGATTCATGTTTTGTTCATCCGGTGTATCGGTGGGGAAATAGTAATACTATACAAGAGTAGTGAGTCCATAGACCAGACAAAAGCAGCCGCAGCTCAGATCCAACCCAAAAAGCAGGAAAAAACGAAACGCCATCATGCACCCATTTCTATCCCGAAGAAAAGACTTAACGCCAACCCATGTATAGAACATGTACAAGTAGCAGCCACCACCACCACCCTCTCCATGACCCCCATCAAGCCCCCCATTTCCCCTCCCCTCGAAAAGAGAGTCTAATCATCATCCGCCGGCATCCGCATATAAGCATCGATGGCGGCACTAAACGCCGCGAAACCCGCACACCCGGCCGCAGCAGCCTGGGGCCCGGCCTTAGCCCCCAGAATCCCGCCGGTGATGCAACCCGCCGCGACGCTGTTGGTGAGGTCGTTCTTGGCCCGCAACCCCTCGATGCAGCACTCAGTGCCCGAGTAGAGCGCGCCCACGATGCCGAAGTTCTTGGCCGACGACCACGACCGCGAGCCCATGTCCTTGAAGCCGCGGCGGACCTGTTCGCGCCAGGGGAGGTCCATGATCGCTTTGCCTTGGGGGGTGAAGGTGGAGTCGTAGGACATCTGTTCATTCGTTTGTTAGTGTTTGTTGGGTGGTATTTTTGGGGGGGTGTTAGGGGCTGAGGGCTGCGAGCTGAGGGCTGAGGCTGAGGCTGAGGCTGAGGCTGAGAGATTGACAAAGCAATCCCAGTGGTCTAGCTTTCCGACTTCCTCGCAAGGATAGAGATATGAACGGGGTAGGAGGAACGATGGGATACATACACTAGCCATAAACAAACCGAACACACCACCCAGACCGAAACCCATCGTACCCGAGATGACCGTCTTCACGGGGCAGGATTCCATCGCGCCGTACATCTGCAGTTTCGAAGAATCAAGTCAGCAATCCTTCTCTTTTGGAGGGACTCATTTCAAGTCAAGCGTACCAGCTTCACCATCGCTTGCTCCTGCTCGCTCATGCCCTGCATGTTCGGGCCGCCGCCCATCCCTCCGAGGGGCGGGGTCACGCTGGGGAAACTCATGCTGTGCGTGGTCGAGGTGTTTGAAGTGTTGACTTAAGGAACTGTAGTCAACGGTGGAGACAGCCGATATGACAAAGTGAGGATGGAGGGAGTGGATGTCGACACCGAGCTCTATCGCGCCCCGGACTTTTTGCGGAGACGGAGTGGCGGCCCTCGCGCAAATTTATTCACGGCACGCCGTTGCGGCCACTTGCGCAGCTTGCACGTGATACCATCTATGTGGACTCTACGAACGGGCATTCTTTGCAAAGAAAAGAACTCAATCATACGGTGTATTTGTCAAATCATTTGTATCAGCTATATTTAACAGACAATAGTCACGGCCATATATCCAAAGCCATCAAAGCCAAAATAAGTCAACGAGTGAAAGAATGTAACAAACGCTCATCGTAAAGGGTATTGCGATCAACAATCATAACCCTGCGTAAATCCGTACTGGCCTCATGTCCGATGGCTGCAACCCATCGTCTACCGTTCAATCCCCACTCAGGATTGAGGGCGCAAATCTCATGTGCTGTATTTACAATGTGCCGGAATCAATCCCGCTTGTCGTCCTTGTCGGGGAAGAATTCCCTCCTCTCCGGCGAGGGACTCAAACTGCGCTCCCACTCCGCCATCAGGTTCGACGCCGTGCGGGTCAACTTTGACGGCGCCAGTTTGGTCATCGCCGGCCAGGGAATCCCGTCGGAAACGCTGGGGTCCGGAATGCTGGTATCGTGCAGCGGGCGCCAGTCGCCAAAGCTAGGTGGTTTCCGTCAGGACTATACTCCACCCAATAAAAAAGAAAGACAAAACTTACCTGGCGCTGGTGCGGGGGCTGCTGTTCTGCGTCATCGGCGACTGGTCATGCTTCGTCTCCAATGTGCTGCGACTGGACGACGGCGTGTGCGTCTTCTTCGGCTTCGGAGACTCCCACTCCCAGTTGTCTTCAACGTCCGGGGGGTTACTGTGGTCGCCCCATCGGGGTTCGTTCGGCCCGCTTGGGGTAGTGGCGGCTCCGCGAGCGCGAGGGGACTTCTGCCCAGGTGGATCAATGCCGAATTCACTCCAGAACGACGAATCGATATCCGCCGAATTAGAGTCTTTACCAGAATGTTTGCCCCCAGACCCCTTGCTCCCCGAGGAGGATCGCGACAGCGTAGCCCCTCCGTAGACCGACAACCGATCCCGACTGCGCGATGTCGAACTGGATGATACCCGCTGGCGCACCGGCGGCACACCCCGCGACTCGGTCGCACTGATTCCCTCTTCTCCCACCGTAGCTTGTCGAATATCCTCCAAGAACGTCCAGAGTCCTTCCTTCAAATCCGATGCCATCTGCTTGCCGGTCCGCACGAGGGCATCGCGCGACGGGGGCGGCATGGTGTTCCGCCACTGCGAAATCATGTCATCTGCAGGTTTCGAGTTCACGCCACCCGCAATGGCATTGCGTTCGACAGAAGAGGGCAAGGTCGCCGACCGCGGGGACCGACCAATCCGTTGACTGCCAGCCTCCGACTCTGACCCTGTCTTGCTCTCCCCAGATCCCGTCGTTGGGGAAAGCAAGGACAGGGCCCGAGTGTGGGAACCTCGGAAAACCCGTCGGCCATTGGCAGAAACGTTGGTGCCCTTGGTCGCGGCCGCACGAAGGCTCTGCCGCCGCTCCAGCTCTCGGCTGAGTCGGACTTGGGCCGCCGACGAGCTGCCGGCACTGCTCACACTGTGGTCTCGGCGGTGTGGGAAAGTGGGCTCGTCAGGGGATCGCAGGGAGACCAACGGCTCGGCGCGATGGCTGATCTCCGTGCGTTTCTTTGTTTTCTCGGTTGACGCCCACTGCTTTTTCAAAGAGTCCAGCTCCGTCTCGGCCCGGTTCAGCTCTTCCCGAAGCTCCAGCACTTTTCTCTCCTGAGAGGCGATCGCGGTCAGCAGACCCGAGCCGTCATCCTTTTCCTCGAACGCCAGCGGGGTTCCGAGATGGGGGGCCGGCGAATGATGAGCGGAGGTCCGTGTCACGGGCGTCATCGATCCGGGGGACGCAAGACTGGGGTCGTAAGCTTCGGGTCCGGAGGGGATGTTGATGGGAAAGTTGAGGGTGAGTCGCTTGGCGTGTCTGGCAGCACCATGGGGGCGAGGTGGGAGGGAAGATCGCTTGAGTTGGGTGGGAGTCCGGCCGGTCGGCGATGCAGGGTGAGGGTGATGGTTGAGCTGGTCAGGCGACGATGGCAGCAGCTTCGCTGTTTGGGACGTTTCCGGCGCAGTTTCCGCCTCGCCCGTTCCCGGGAAATCCCCCATGACGGGCCAGCGTATGGAGGTCGTGCGCGAAGCTGATAAGGGTTCGGAGATTTATTGATAGACCAAGAGCGTAGTAATCATGACATTCATTCCCTTGGGATTGGGAGAGGAGGGGAAGAGGAGAGAAATGCGAGGCCCACCGCCACAGTCGAGGGGAATTGCAATTGTTGGCTGATAAGAAAAGAATGTATGTACGTATGTATGGATGTATGGATGTATGGATGGGCCCGTCAGCAGTGATAAACAATCATCAATGACAACAATAACAACACAAAGGACAGTGGGCAGCAACCAGACTGGACACGGAACGGAAAGACAATGGGATTAGAAGCAGAGAAGAAAGGGAGAAGAAGAAAGGAGAAAAGGAAGCGAGGGAAAGTTTAGACAAAGTAGGTAAGGGAAGGACTAGACCCAACACGGGGGGGGGTCCTTCTCTTTTCTTGTAAATGGGTCGTTGGGTGAAGTTCAGTTCACTAAAAGACGGTGATTTCGGTAGCGGGTCGCAACGCGCATCCCTTCCGCCTCCGCCTCTTCCAGTTCCCGTCTCAGGGGAGAGGGAAATTTGAAAGAGAAAGAAGAGAGTCAAAGCAGCTTGGAATGTATTTTGCCACTCAGTAGTGACGTCTGCCTTGGCATAAATTGCACAGATTAGTGTACCCAAACGATGTCTAGATAGTACAGTTTCAAGACATGCATATCTTGAAAAGCAATGCCACCAGTGCAAACTGCAAGCTGCAAGCTGCAAACTGCAAACAGAATATCACGATCTCCGCTGGCCCTGATAAGGATCATCATGTGGTTGACAGCCCCCAAGCTGAAACCGCCAAATACTGCCCAGCACGAGTCGCTCCACGCGGGTGGCCAGTTTGATTACTCCGTCCATCTTTACCTGCTTCTGGCCCTCCCCTGTCTTTATTTCCATAGCAATGAGGGGGTTGTAAAATTGCCCAATTGCATTACTATGTCCACAATTCCATATACACGCACGCATGCAAGAATCAACTTCGCCTTACTTACAAATCCCACCAATTATTCTCTCACACCTTGCCAGAAATTGTCCAACAAAAATAAACACATGTAGCCACACAAGGAGAACCTATGACAAGAAAAGAATGAATAGTAAATCACAAGCTCGCCAGAATATCGGCTTCGCAGAAATATAACCAGTAAAAGTTCTGAACGCCGGAACCGAGCCCTATCCGACTGTCAATTGGTACATAGGAAATTATAGTCGTTGGTTGACCAAATATCACAAACGCAAAGAGACCAGATGTCAAAGAGAGGCCACGGTGCCCTCATGGTCGGTCTCTCGCCAGACGAGACGAGTCTGGGGTATATCGTCGTCCGAAATTGTCTCCATGGGTTCTCGTTGACCAGCAGCAGACCCGAAGTGCGAGAGATTAGGACCCGTGTGTTTACAGGCCATGAGAGCACAAACAATACCAAGTGAGGGGGAATAATGCAACAATGAAAGAAAAGAAACAGCGCATAGAAAGAAAAGACCGCGGGCGGCCAGATGGCCGAATATTTCAACGCCTCATGTGAGCCCAAATTTTTGTACAATGATGAATCTTGTTGTCTCGCGTTGAGATTCGTGGAGTTCGAGATCTCCAGATCGCAGTATGCAAGGGGTTGAAGAAAATGCAGAGAACCAAATTCTAGATTCCGGGCCATCGATTGCGCAGGCCTTCGGACCAACGCTGATAGAGCACGTCTGACAACTGCTTGGTGTGTTCCATCCCCGGCACCTGTTGCCCGGGGAGGTTTGCAAGCTGGGTGGGTTGAAGGCTAGGCTCGGCCACGGCGGCGCTCTGGCGGCGCCGGTGGGATTTGAGGTGTGGGTTGCTCTGCGCCAAAACCAGTCGCGGCCTCTGTGGGGAATCGCCCGGTGGAGCTGCGGGTGGGACGAGACTGGCCAGCTTCGGGTCACTAAACCATCCACCAACACGAGCGTTGTTAGCAACCCAGAAACTTTATTTGACAAGTACTACTGCAGGGGAGGCACGCTTACCTCTGTAGCTTCTCCGTCGTCGCTCGGAGGATATGATAGAGTCCCTCGGGATCGACCATCTCCAGATCACTCCAGGCCTCCGCCAGCCGTGAGATCGCTTCTCGCTTCTCTTGGTCGCCCGTGGTCCCCAACACTTCCTGGCAGGCGAGCCCGACCGCCTTGCTGTACGCCCGACGCCCCAGTTGTGCTTCCTTGCTGTTCGGCTCGGAGAATAGCGTCTTCGGACTAGCATTTTCATCCCCTCCGAAAAGGTACTGCGGCGGATAAGATGCGTCGCTGGGGCTCTTGTTGTCCGACACCCGACGGAACTGCCGCACCGTCGATGGGCTGTTGCCGAAACTCATATCCACTCCGAGAGGCTGCTTCACTCCACTCGACCGTCGCTTGGCCCGTCGAATTGATGGGCTGTGGTCGGGAGCTTGAGTTCGTCGTACTGCAGTGTTGGTCGTATGCTTTGACGGAGGGCTGGACACATAAAGGTCGTCCATCATGTCGGCGGTTTCGTCGAAAACCCAGTCTTCCTGTGGCTCTGGCTCTGGCTCTGGCTCATTCTCCTCCTCGTCTCCGACTTCACGTATAGTCGTTGTAGAAGCTTTCACGGTGTCGAAAATCCACCCATCGTCGTCGTTCAGGTTCCGAATAGTATTCCTGTGCGACAGAAACAGTCAGTACGAAGAGCATGGGCAATGGAACTTGGATTTGCATACAGCGACTCCGCATAATACTTAATCTTGTGGGTCACTCCTCGTCCAGCATCGAAATCCTGCTTGCGGTGAATCAACTCTTGTAGCGCCTCCGTTTTTCCCGCATTGCGAATGAATTTGTGCCGTAGAAGCTCCTTCGCGCTCGGTCGCCGATCGGGATCTTTGGTCAAACACTGTGTGATGAAGTCCTTGAAGGTATTGCTGTACTGATCTCCCTGTAGGCGCGGGGCGGGTTCTTTGGGAATAAGGAAGAGCACCTTCATGGGATGGGTGCTCGCATGGGGTGGCTCGCCGTTAATCATTTCGATTGCGGTAATTCCGAGCGACCAGATATCCGCCTTATAATCATACCCAGACTGTTGAATGACTTCCGGGGCCATCCAGAACGGTGTTCCGACAAATGTGTTGCGCTGGGATTTAATGTTGATCAATTGCGCGGCAACTCCGAAATCCGCTAGCTTCACTTTGCCCGTGTGCGACAGAAGTACATTTGCGGCTTTGATGTCGCGGTGAATCTTGCCTTCGCTGTGCAGGTAGTCGAGTCCGAGTAGCAGTTGTTGGCAAATAATGGCGACGTGTGCTTCGTTGAAGACTCCGGGTTTGAGCTAGGGAGTATTAGCGGAGGGGACGAAGCTGACTCCTCAGCTGCGGAGGTGCTAGGTGGGTTATTACCAGGTCCAGACACGATCCTCCACCGAGGAATTCCATGACAATCCACAACTTATGTCCTCGAAGAAAACTAGCCTTGTATTGCGTGACGAATGGACTGGCGCAGGTGGCAAGGACCGAGATCTCCTGCTGGATCTCCTGGATATCATCTTCGCTGGACTCGAGATCGATCTAGAAAGGCCGAAAATGGTCAATCGGACGATCGGACAAAGAAAGAGACCAGTCACACGCACATGCTTGATCGCTACGATCTCGCCCGTAGCCTTGTCAATGGCTTTGTATACTGTTCCAAAGCTACCACCTGTAGCATCCCGGTCAGCCGCCATCGGCGCAATGGACTCAATTGGAAGGCAGAGAGAGACTTACTTCCCAGCTCTTCCATCATCTGGTAGTGACTTGCCATGTCGTCCTCCATTTTTGTCGCGTGCAAGCCGTAGCTGGAGGGCTATCGGCGCAGGTGAAGAATCTGGGAGAGATAGCTCAGAGAAACAAATAGAAAAGAGAAGGGGGAAAGAAGCAAAAAAGAAGAAAAAGAAAAGAGAGGAGAGCTAAAACAGGGCACACAAGGGGGGGGGGGGCTCCCGCACCGCCAGTCAGCTATTTATTTCCTGTCCGACGAAAGGACGGATGGAGCTGGAGCTGGAGCTGGAGCAAGGACGAGTGGAACCTGGCCCTGTAGATAGAAGATCGAGAAATGAGGGGGAAAGAAGTGGGAAGATAGCGAGTGCTTCGATAGGATCGATACCTACTACCGTACCTACTAACTAACCTAACCGTCCTCTCACAGTCTCACCAGAAAGTGCCCCATTCTTTGCTACTGGCAGCCGCTCCTCTTCCATGGTACGCGGCAGAGACAACAGGCGGTAGTGCATGGCAACCATGGATCAGCTACCGAGTCACCGCCTCGGGCACCGCAGGACCGCTGGTATTTCCCGGCCTTGATTGGGTGCAAAATTCCCCGTTTACGGCTGTTGCCTCAGGCACGACTGCAACCCGCAGTACCCCAGCCCTGCATGGTGCAGGTGATGCAGATGGGGCATGCAGCCCGCCAGGTACGGGGAGGTCAGCAGGACTTCATCGGTATGGAGAAATATGATCCAGCAAATTAAATATCCGCATTGATATATTTTACGGATTCCTCAGACTATAAACTTGGTCCAGCTTTTCCCACCCTCAACTACCCCTCTGCAACACATTTACAATTCATCGCGTGGTGCCAGGGTAGCGTGTCCAGTTCTAGATATACTTATACGGGTTCATGATTCCATTCTGTATCGCACAGCAAGTTAGTTTAGGTCTCAAAGCACAATGCAAGAAAATCAACAGGGCACGATGATCCTTACCGGGTCATACACGTTCTTCAGCTGCTTCATCAACTTCACCATCGTCTCGTTCTGGCTGTATCCGATGAACTCCTTCTTGGCCAGACCGAGGCCGTGTTCTGCACTGATGCTACCTTTCCGCTGCTGGATCCACTCATACACCCAAGGCTCGATGGCCTTCTCGACTTCCTTGTTGTACTGCCGCACAGAAATGTTCAAATGCAGGTTGGAATCACCCATGTGACCATAGCCGACAACGGCCCGAACAGGGAAGGAATCGTCATCACCCACGAAGCCAAGCTTCGTCAAACGCTCCTTGCAGTCCTCAACCAGCTGGTACAGCTCGGGCAGAGGAATGGAGACGTCATACTTGTAGGTTCCGCCCAAGTGGCTCAAGGCCTCCGTAATACCCTCTCTCCACCGCCAGATTGAGTGGAATTGAGTCTCATCCTGAGCCAAAACACCATCTGCGACAATACCCTCACCCATGACGTGTTCCAAGAAGGTCTCCAGCTTAGCCATGTCATGCTCAGCGTTAGAACCACTGGTCTCCACCAGACAGTAGAAAGGATACTCAGTTTCGAGGGGATAGTTGTTGCCAGTCGACTCGTGAACCAGCTTCTGAGTGCGCCCATCCATCAACTCGAAAGCGGAAAGGATTTCGGACAGGTGTCCCTTGGCCTCCTGGTAAGCCTTGCGGACCTGGTCATAGCTCTCCAGTCCGAAATACGCGACGTTAACGGCCTTGGGGCGAGAAGGACATTGAATAGAGACCTTCGTAATAATGCCAATGGTACCTTCGGCGCCAATAAACAGTTGCTTCAAGTCATAGCCAGTGTTGTTCTTGCGCAGGGTCGACATAGCATCCACGACGGTTCCATCTGCCAGCACCGCTTCAATACCAAGCACAGTACCGTGAAGACTGCCATAGCGGAGCAGACGCAGACCACCGGCGTTGGTGGCAACGTTACCGCCGACATGGCATGAGCCCTTAGCACCCAGGTCCAGCGGGAAAAGGTGGTTCCGCTCGGCCAAGTACTGGTCAGCTACCTCCAGAATGACACCAGAATCAACCACCAAGACTCCGGACGCTTCATCGAAGGAGTGGATCTGGTTCATGCGGGAAAGGTTGATGACGATCTCGTCAAAGACGGGCACGGAGCCTCCGACCAATCCCGTGTTGCCTCCCTGGGGCACGACAGCCAACTTCTTCTCATTACAGTATTGTAGTACCTTGCTAACCTCCTCGGTGGTTTGGGGCTTCAAAACCAACTTGGTCTGGCCACGGTACTTGCGCATCCAGTCGCTGTTGAAGGGTTCGATATCATCAGCGTTGTCGGCGGTCACTCCATCGATCACGGCGGACTGTGCGCCCAGCAAGTCCTTGAAGAACTTGACATCATCGGCAGAGATTTCGGCGAACTTCGGGTCACGCTTGAGGTTGGGATAAGCATTGGTGGTGTACTGAATCTCCTTGGTCGCATTGGCGCGGGCGGTAACAGTGAAGGTGCGTGTGGCGGCGAAGGAGGGAGTCTGGACCGCAGCGACAGGGCGGAATAAGCAGCGAGGCTTGAGCACACGAGCCCTTCGCAGAGCGGCTGAAATATTCCTGGCACCGGACATGGTGGAGCGTGGAGTGGGAGGTGAGGGTGAAGAAAAAGGCACTGGAAGAGTCAATAGAGCGGCAAGCGGCGAGCGGCCATCTAAAAAGCCTAATTTCTCCCCCGATGGCGGAGATGGAGTCGTCGTCTCGACTTGGAGTCAGCAGCGCCGAACGGTCTTCCCGTCCCGACGGATGTCGTGGCCTCAGGCAGACAAAAAGGTCCGCGGGAACCTGAATAGTGATTAATCAATTGCCTCGAACTGAAGTTGGTGGTCGATAGAGTTAAGCAGTGGGTAGCTTAAACTACTCTGTTCTATAAGTTAGGTCAATGAAGTATACGCAGTGTACACCCGACATATGTCAAAAGTAGAACCACGTGGTAAATTCCCAGTAGAAGCTATCCAGCTTGAGCCAGTTGATATTCAACAAGGTGAGCACTCGTTTTCTTGTCTGTACTGTACCCTCGTCGTCACATAGCGATCCTCCTCCATCTCAACGACCCATTGATTTGACCAGTCCTCAATCGGGATCTGACCACGCCTACCAAGGGCGAGGGGCAACAACAAGCGACAAGCATCATGCTGGAAGGGCTGGAAGCCCAACGGTCCTTCTGCAGCGATGCCTGTTGAGGGAAAAGAGCGACAAGCGTCGCCAAGCCCGTCCGTCACTGGACGTTTTGTGTCATCTTCCTCGCCATCCTCGATCAATAAGCCGATGCAGTAACAATAATAGTACTGGGTACCTAATCAGTGATCACAATCACCGCGGAGGACAGCTCTCCAGGTATCCACCGCCCATCGACCTTCCTCGACCCTCATCGAAGCATCGAACCAGCGATCCCTCGATCCAGACCGGATCTCGTCTCCCTTCGGTGTGTCTTTTCGAGTGAAACCACCACGCGGTTCTTGTTACGTCATTACAGGTGCCCCGCAGTCGACCAGAATCTCTTCTTCATCGTCCCAGCTTCCCAAAGCTCGATTCTTTTCCATCATGTCCTCTTCTGACAATCCCATTGCAAACATGTCTACCTGTGTTCTTGTTACCGGTGCCACTGGTCTTCTGGGCCGCCAGGTCTTCAATACTTTCAAGCACTCCGGATGCCTCGTTGTCGGCCAAGGCTACTCACGAGCCATCCCACCCACGATACAGAAGGCTGACTTGGAGAACCCCGATGCGATCAAAGCTCTCCTTGACGAGGCGAAGTAAGTTTTTCTGCCCGGTTGAAGCTGTAATTTGTGCACCCATAATTTTCTCTGGTGGAATTCAATGCCAATACTGACCTGCTGTAGGCCTCAGATCGTTGTCCACTGTACGTGATGCCAGGCTTGCAAAAGCAACTGATTTGTCCCTGCTTGGATTCTGACCTTTGCAGGTGCCGCCAACCGATCTCCCGACTTGTGCGACAAGAACCCTGAGCAAGCGCGCCGAGTCAACGTTGACGCCACCCGCGTTCTCGCGGAGGAAACGTCGCGCCGTAGTATCCTGCTCATCTACATCTCGACCGACTACGTTTTCCCCGGCATTGAGGGGGAAGCCCCGTATGAGGCCGATGCGGAGACCAATCCACCCAACATGTATGGCCGGTTGAAGCGGGATGGTGAGCTGGCAGTACTGGAGGCTACGAAAGAGACTGGTCTCGGGTTGATCCTTCGCGTGCCCGTACTGTACGGAGTGGCCAAGGACAATTCAGAGAGCGCCGTCAACACTTTAATTGATGCGGTGTACAAAGCGCAAGATGAGAATGCGGGGATCAAGATGGACGACTGGGCACAGCGGTACCCGACCAATACGGAGGACGTCGCTCGGGTGTGCCGTGACATTGTAATCAAGTATATCAAGGAACGTCGTCGCATCCAAGAACTGCCCAAAATTTTGCAGTTCTCGTCCGAGGATCGGATGACCAAGTACGAAATCTGTGAGAAGCTAGCGGATGTGCTCGGACTGTCCCTGGTAGGGATGATCAGGAACAAGGAGGGGAATGACCCCAACTCGGCCGTGCAGCGTCCCTACGACGTGCATCTGTCCACTAAGGTGCTGAAGGATCTGGGAATTGAAGTTCGGACTGTGGACTTTGTGGCATGGTGGTAAGTAGTGACCTGACATGTTTGTGTGTATATGGCGGAATCTAACACTGAATTACAGGCGGAAGTACCTAGGAGCGTACAAGAAATGAGTGGCGGCCTAAAAACACCAAGGATCCAAACCGAAAACTGAGATATAGAGATGCTGGCGGTGGTAAAAAGTCCTTTTCAGGTTGCATCCTAAACGACCGCGATGCCCATGGATTATTGGTTAATCACCGACTAATGAGAAATAGCTCGCTAATAGCATGCAATATTATGTATTATGATGATACAATATACGTTTGTTTGTGTTTGTGTTGTGCTTGTGTTTGTACTTGTGTTTGTACTTGTGTTTGTACAGTACTTGTGTATTAGTGTACTGTCCTGCAATCAGGAGAGAGACGAGCTGGGTTGAATCTGACAGTTTGGGGGTGGCTCAGAAATAGCGCATTTACTGGGGGGGGAGGATTGGAGGGGGGGGGGATGAGACCCGGGCCGGGAAGTAGTCGGTGGTGGTGGCTGAGGCCGGCATGGCAGTGATCCACTCGGATCTACTAGCCATGACTTTGATTGTTCGTTGATAGACAAACAATCCAGAACTATAGAGTCGATCTCGGTGTGGACACAAAGCATAATCGTATTTATAGTGGACGGAGATCCCATGTCAAAGGCAGATCCCCCATCATTCAAGAATAACCATGAGCAGAGGCAAGTCTATCTCTTCTGGCAATCCAGTTGACTTTCGTTCCTCACAATCTGGGGCAATTGCGGGCAATGCTGGGGCCAAGCCTAGCCTGACCGAAAACAGCCGCTATCTATCTCTATTTTAGTCTAGACTTTTTTTTAATTTTAGTTCTATCAATTTTCATCTTAATTTTTTGGGTCTCAGTTTGGCTGTCTTTCCCCAGCCGTCATGGAGGATGCTCTTGAGATCACACGAACCTTTTAATTAATTTAAGATCTCGAGTTCAGGATCACCTGCCAGCCCAATAGGATCTTTATCCTGACCTATAGTATGTAAAATTCTTATTCATCGGAAATTCCAATCCCTTCCCGTCCCTTTGGAGACTTCTTCCTTTTCGTCTTTGCTACTTCAAAGTTCCACCAAACCCTTCCCCCCCTTACGTCGAGCAGGTGGTGGTCAAGAAAAGAAAAGAAGAAAAGAAAAAAAGAACTCCACCCACCCACCCACAGACAATTCAGAGGGGAAATAAGCAAAAAGTAAACCAAGAAGGAAAAAAAATAATAAAAATAAAAATAAAAAAAGGGAAAGCAAGAGAGAGTGCAATGGAATAGAAACGGATTTGTCTGAATGCAGCCTATTCGTTTCTGTCCGTCCGTCTGGGTTTGGCACTGCTTCTTCTTCGTCTTCCTCCCTCCACTATCTTTCTCGACTCCGTCCCGCGGTGGAAATTAGACCCTTTCGTTGCGAGGCCGTTTTCCGCTCTCCACAAAAAAGTGCCTGGACAATGCGTTCTTGACGGAATCTAGCATCGTGGTCCCTCGTTACACTCACCAGCTTCTTCTGTCCAGTGTCTGTTCTCTTCCCTTCCTTCCTTTTTCCTTCCTGCCTGCCCGCCTACATTCATCACTTTCTCCTTCTTGAAACTCCCTCCCCTCCTTCTCCCCGCCCCCCCTTTCTGCGTTCTATTTTTTTCTCTGGGAAGAAACAAAACTCTCCTTTGCTCATACTCCCCCCCCCCCAACCCTCTCTCTACCCCCTCATTGTACGGGGAAGTTTCCAAGTGAAGCCGTGATTGTATCCCTGTGAAACATGTCTGCAACGTTTAGGGGGTGGAGACACGCGAACACTCATTATTTGACCCAAATCCTTCTCCCTTGTGTCGACTGGATCGACCAGTAGACCCTTTCTGCCTCCCTTGTGAAATCCTGTCCTCTTTTCTCAGTGACTGCTGTCAACACGTTGCTGCAACTTGATCACTTCCGGAACCTTAGCGACTGACCCAGCTGCCACCAACAAACCGCAGGCTGCCTGATATCATCGTCATTGCGGCAGTTGGAGCTAAAGCAGCCAAGTGACTTTTTTTTTCGGCCTTACAGGGAAAAGAAAAGAGAGCTAAAAGATCCATCGCAATCTAAAACCTGTTTCCAAACGCGCGCCATCGGCTACTTGACGCAATTGACAGTATTACGCTCTGCGATTTCTCTGTGACCGTGTGACGCCAAAGAACATATGCCTGGGCAGCAATCGAGATACTACTACACTACCAGTATATCTACACTTCCTAGATCAGCAGCGCAGAACGGGTTTCTTTCCCTTTCCCCCATACTTCGATCGACTACTACTTCTACTACCTTTGGCTCTTTCCCTTTTGTTCTCTGCCTATAATCGCAGTGGGATTCTTTCCCAGCCATGACCATGGAGACACCCGACATGATGTCTGCTGGCCAGCATGCAGCACCCATGAAATTTTCGCGATACCGAAGTGTACGAAAGGCGGCGACCAAACAGCCACCAGCATTACCACCACCGCCAACTGGAACGTCCAAATTCCACTCCCCGCCACCTCCACTTGCTCACCCGCCAATCGCTGCACTTCCGGGCTCGGTGTCGCATGACCATGCCGCCAACGCCGATGCCGCCGCCGCAAACAATAATAGCAGCACTGCTATTCAAAGAAGCATGTCGCGGTATCGTCGCAGAAACCCGCCGCCTACGCAGCAGCCCTTAGAGGCTACATCACAGCCTCCTTTGCTCACTTCTGCACCCGGCTATAAATCACACGTAGCAAGCAATGGCACCTCAGTCTCGCAACCTCCGCAGGATCGACCTGAGGAAACACAAATGGCTCGTATTCGACAAAAGTTGGCCCTAAGAATAGCCACCCGAGAAAAACGGGTCCCCGATGACAGCGAAGACGAAGATGCCGAGCGCCACAGACATCGACAGAATGCAATGGACCGTCTGACCGGAGGTGAGGATGTGCCGATTTCCAACCCCTTCGAGACAACAACCACACGCGACAAGCCAGCCAAGGAGGTGTGTGAAAAACGCGCAAACGGAGGAACGGCCGCGAGTCGCCGTACGAGCCGTGAACCCAAACGACGATCCCTCAACATTGCGACAGCAAAGGCCACTCAAGTCAAAAGTTCCAAGGGCGATTCCTCCGCGAGTAGTCCGACCGAAGCTAGTCCTGGCGCCCAATTCCCCGATGCTCCTGTATCGGCCGTGAATGCACGGGAGCGTCGCGTTTTGGTCCAGTATAGAAAAACCTCAATGAAAGTCTGCGTCAATCCCTCGACATCCGCGCAAGATATCCTCGCCACTGGCATGACTTACATGGCTAAAGGGGAGGACCCCGGGAAGTTCATCTTGATGGAATCTTTCGCCGATTTAGGACTAGAGCGGCCGTTGCGTCGGTACGAATGTGTACGCGATGTGATGAACTCTTGGGCCCACGATGAGCAGAACTCATTGATCATCGTTCCTGCAGCCAGTCTCGATGCCCTTTCTCTGCTCGACGCTCAGAATGTGTCACTTGGCCAGCCTGCGGAGACGACGTTTTACTTGTATTACTCTCAGCGTCCCCGCAAATGGGACAAGCGATATGTTACTCTACGGTCAGATGGACAAATTACAATATCCAAGAAAGAAGGCCAGGAGCAAACAAATGTGTGCCACCTCTCCGACTTCGATATATATTCGCCAACAGCGAGCTCTTTGGCGAACAACGTCAAACCACCGAAGAAGTTCTGTCAAGCCATCAAGAGTCAGCAAAAATCAACGATGTTCTTATCGACCGAGAACTTCGTCCACTACTTCTCCACCAGTGACCGAGACATGGCTGATAACTGGCAGAAGGCGGTCCAGACCTGGCGCAGCTGGTACCTGGTCACTATGCTTGGAGCAGGCAAGCCGTCGGAGACGGATAATGCCACATCCTCCGATGAATCGGTAGCAGCTGGAAAGCGGTTTCAGAAGCCTTTATTGAACCCTTTTGAAGAGGCCAGCAATGAGATTAAGGCGCCTGCCCTGCCTCTGGCAGAGCGCACGCAGCCTACAAAGGCCAAGGAATTGTTCTCCCATAAGAAAAGCATCCGCGAGCGTGGACCTCCCCCGACGTCGTTTCCCAAACTTTTGACTGGGGAGGCTGATCTTGCTGCAGAGTCTTCCGATGAAGCTACTTTCTCAGCCAGTGGTCTCTTAGGCCGGACCTACACCATGCGTCAACGGGCCATGAAAGAGCGTGAAGAGCAAGAAAAGCGTGACAATGAGGACCGCCTTCGTCAGGGCCTCGTGGGCACTATGGGTACCCGCCGTGTCAATACTGGTCCTAGTAGCCGGTCCAACACCATGACATCTACTCACGCGCCAGACTTCAGCGCCGTGAAACGGTCCCAGTCCGTCAAGGCAAAGCCTCTGGTGGATTTGACCCCGGTGTATAGCGAACCCCCACAGCATATCCGCAAGGGAAGGGGAGTGACTGTTGACCCAGGCGTCCCCTTGATCGACGCAGCCACAGGCCCCGAAGTCCCAGGAGGCATCCAGATACCGTCGGCTACTACCTGGCGCCGACCCCCAGTGCCCCCTGAGCCGATGTCCGCCGTTGAACCCAGAACTCGTAAACGATCGAACACCGCGCGCAGTATCAATGGTCAACAACGTTACCACCACACCGCTCCTACCACCCCAATCTCCCCCGTGGACCTCGTTTCCGGCCGTGACGGCCCCTTCATACCCCATAGCCTACTGGCTCGCGCTCAACCGGCGCCCGCACCAGGTCCTCCCGTGGGCCATGGCGTGGCAACCGGAGATCGCAATGCCACTAAACCGATGCTGGATATGGCCCCCGAAAATCCTTTCGCCGAGGGAAGCTTGCTTCGGGGCTTGTAGCGGCAACACATACCACTATCCCACTACCATACAAATCACGATTTAAACGGCACTTGACAATCACTTAGCAATGGCGTTAATACCCTTTCGGCTGGGACTTTGTGTTATCACAGCGATCTAGAATGGCATGGCTCGAACCTTGTGCCTCTTTATTGCCTCGTTCCAATATACCTTCTGGTTTATAGTCGGAATTCATGGCATGGGTTGTACTTCTAGTTTTATTTGATCATTATTTGACAATGCTGGTCTGGTGATCGGTGCAGGTCCTTACATCTATATCCATTTACCATTCGATGCACTGAAGTTGAAACAATCCAATTGTTCTTAGCTTGACATGTTTCCAGATTGAGTTTCATTCTCTTGATCGATACCTACTCTTAGACTTTTCTGCGGTCAACTTTCCATAAATCCCGACAGCCTTGATGACGAGATTTTCCATCTTGGAACATTGGGCAGAATATCTACTATTGGTATCATCTTCGAAGGTGACGAGAACCTGAACTCGGGCTATCTTCTGGAGGGATGAGCCCACTCGTGGTTATATATTTGCGGTACGCGCAGACAGAACTGAAGTCAGAAAGATACCAATTCGGACTTGGAGCAGACCATAACCACCAAAACTGAGAATAGTATCAGATACGAGCTAATTATCAAGTTGATCTGTTGGCTTGAGATACGATAATCAGTTCTAGTCACATATTAGGCCAAAAGTACTGTAGTGAGATACTGGGGTCGTCACTGGGGTCAAGAACAATAGCGGTACACGTGAAGCCCTAGCCCTTATCGGGAATTACCCGTTTGGGCTGTTTGTTTATCCAACGCCTCCTCCGGCCCCGTGACTGAACCTCCGCAACTGGAATAACAATCGCTGGGTCCAGAGGATTATCATCAAGTCTGGCTCTTCAGAACACCGCCGCCAAACACGCCGATACGATCCTGGAACCGACCACACCGTGTCTGATCAACCTCCATGCCGCCGACCTAGAATGAATTTGTGACATTAATCGATTTCCTACTATAACCGACCGAAAAAATCTCAGCAAGGTCTTGCCAGGCTTACCCCTCCCTCCCCCCACCTACCGAGCCACCATGCCTAGCAGAGTTCCCGCCCGTTCAACTTCTGCCTCGACGCGCAAGAACTCCGCGCAACCATCCGCGTCGGGGCGCGCAGCGTCGGTGACGCCTTCATTCGCCGTTCCCGATGAGCCCGCCTTGCCCGAGGCAGTCCCCACCCTGCGACGAGATATCTGTGCCATCTTCGCCGACGCCCAACGCTCGACCACTGGACACCGAAAACTCGTGGTGCGCCTTCGCAAGCTCCAGGAAGCCTGCTGCGGGATCACGCAAAAGAGCTCAAAGAAGGATGGAAAGCGGGAACAGAGTCGTTCGGAGCTGGTGCTGCCGTCCGAGGAAACAATCCCCGAGAAAGAGTTCAACACAGAAGTCGGCCGCTGCGTGCTGCGCATTCTGCCCGTTAAGAAATCGGAGCCGGTAGGAGACCGGATCCTACGCTTCCTGGGCACATTCCTGCACCAGGCCTCCGAGAAAGACGCCGAGTTGTTTGCGTCGAACGAGGAGGAGGACGACGACCTCGAAAATGTAACAGAGACCCCGACTGCCCGCTTGACCACGACCTTGGTCAACCTCATCATACCCTTGTTGGTCGCGAAGGACAAGACCGTTCGGTTTCGCGCGACACAGATCGTCGCGCATATCGTCAACTCGCTCGAGACGATAGATGATGACCAGTATCACGCTATCCGCCACGGCCTTCTGAAGCGCATCCGCGACAAGGAACCCGCTGTCAGAGTGCAGGCGGTGATGGGACTGGGCCGACTCGCCGGCAATGACGATGACGACGATGATAACGACGAGAGTTCCCGAGCCATCCTGGAGAAATTGGTCGATATTATGCAGAATGATACCAGTGCCGACGTGCGGAAGACGCTGCTCATCAACCTACCGCTGGTCCCGGCCACCCTCAAGTATCTCCTCGAACGAGCCCGCGATCTCGACGCACCGACCAGACGAGCCGTGTATGCGCGTCTACTCCCTAGCCTCGGCGATTTCCGACATTTGTCGCTGTCAATGCGAGAAAAGTTGCTGCGCTGGGGTCTGCGCGATCGCGACGAAAGCGTCAGAAAAGCGACGGGCAAATTGTTTTACGATCGATGGATCGAGGACTGCGCCGGTACCAACAAGGATCCCGAAGCTGGACCCGTGGGCCAGCGTTCTCCTCCCGACACCTCGGCGCTTCTGGAGCTGCTGGAGAGAATCGATGTGGTCAACTCCGGTGTGGAGTCGGGAATTGCTCATGAAGCTATGCGTGGCTTCTGGGAAGGACGCCCCGATTACCGAGAAGCCGTGGTCTTCGACGAGCCCTTCTGGGAATCTCTGACGGCAGAATCTGCCTTCCTCATCCGCTCATTCAACGACTTTTGTCGCGTCGAGAACGAGGGCAAGTATGACAAACTTGCCGATGAGAAGATACCCGAAGTTACGGCGCTGGCATTCTATTTACATAAATACATGACTAGCCTTCTGCAGAAGAAGAAGTCCGTCAAAGAGGCCGGCGATGCCAACGAGGACGATGCCGTTGAGAACGAATTTATCGTGGAGCAGCTGCTGCATATTGCTATGACTCTCGATTACAGTGATGAAGTTGGCCGTCGAAAGATGTACTCTCTTTTGCGCGAGTCTTTGGCCGTGCCGGACTTGCCTGAGGAGTGCACCAAACTTACAGTCGAAACATTGCGGTTTGTCTGTGGACCGAATTCTGCCGCTGAGAACGAATTTTGCAGTGTCGTTCTTGAAGCTATTGCCGAGGTGCACGACACAATCACTACGGAGGACAGCTTTGTTTCTGCTAAGTCGGAAATCAGCGATGCCAGTTCGTCTCGTGCCCGATCGGAGACGCCCCAAACCGAAGATGAGAAGCCTTTCAACAAAGAGGAGGCAAAGGCGAAGGTTCTTCGCGAGATTGTGGTGAATATGAAGTGTCTTCATATTGCCCTCTGCATGCTGCAGAATGTCGAAGGAAATCTCCAGGCCAATATGAACCTAGTAACCATGTTGAATAACCTGGTTGTCCCTGCCGTACGAAGTCACGAGGCTCCGATTCGTGAGAGGGGTCTCGAGTGCCTGGGACTTTGTTGCTTGCTGGACAAGGTAAGTTTTTCTTTCTGCATACCTGCGATAAACCTAGCTAATAAGTGCATGCAGACCCTGGCGGAAGAGAACATGACTCTGTTTATTCACTGTTACAGCAAAGGGCACGAACTTCTGCAAGTCACTGCCATCCACATCCTTTGCGACATGCTGGCTACGCATCCCACCTTGCTCACCCCCGTGACTCAATCCGATGGAGAGACGGTAACACCACCGGTCTTCCAAAAGCCGTTGCTGAAAGTCTTTGCCAGGGCATTGAAGTCCAGCTCCCCGAACAGCGTGCAGACGGCCGCCGCCACTGCCCTTTCCAAATTACTACTTACAAGCGCTTTCAACCCCGGCCGAACCAATGTGCCGCCGGCCATCCAGGAATACAACCAGGCTGCTATCGAGACACTCCTGCAGTCACTTGTTGTTTCCTTCTTCCACCCGCGCACGCGTGATAACCCTGCATTTCGACAGGCCCTGGCCTATTTCTTCCCCGTCTACTGCCATTCTCGACTGGAAAACGCACAGTACATGCGCAGGGTGGCCGTGCCGGTCGTTCGGGCGACATTGAACGCCGCTGAAGAGTACTACTCGCTGGAAGCTGAGGAAGATAGCGATGGCGATATTGACGACACAGTCGGCCAAAGAGAGCTGAAGGCCCTCATGAGCGGTGTCCTGGGCATGTTGGCGGAATGGACCGATGAGCGGAGAGTCATTGGTTTGGGTGGAGAGAAGGTCCTTGCGGGCCAACCGACTAGCTCGACGGCATGTGGCTTCGTTCATCTGGAGCTGGTGAAGGATATCCTCGAGCGGGTGCTGGGGATCAGCACAGGCACCAATCGCTGCTCGAAAGAAGAGAAGAAGCTTCTCTTCTCCCTTCTCAGCAAACTCTACATTACAGCACCTGTGGTTCCCTCACGCTCGGGATCTCGTGCTCCCGAAGGCGAGGACCCATTGCGTTCCAGCGTGCGCAGCGCACAGCCGGAGATTTCTCCCGAGAACGCTGCCCTCGCTCAGGAAGTCAAGGAGCTGTTGGACGAGACGATCGAAGAGGGGCTGGCTGCCGAAGCCGCCAGCCGCAACGCCCTGGTCAAGGTCAAGAACTCGATACTCAAGCTGTTAGCGGCCGCCAATGGCCGTCCTGCCAGTGTGAGAATGCGAGAGGGCGACGAAGGCGACAGCGATGTCATGAGCGTGCGATCGATGAGCGTGCGGTCCGGCAGCGTGCGGCCTTCGATCGAGCCGGGGGCGATGCGTCGAGGATTCTCGGTTGAGCCGAGCATCATTGAGGAGGAAGACGAGAACGAGGACAGTCACACGACGGTGATCAAGGCGGAAATTCGCGAGGAGTAATTTGTTGATTTCTGGTCTGGTTGGATTGGCGTTTTCGGATTTGCGTCGGCGGGGGGCGGTTCCTTGGCTGGGTATCAGCATGCTGATGGGATTTATCATTTGTACTTAAGTGTTTCTTTTCTTTTCTTTTCTTTTATTCTTTTTTTTTTCCCGGTGACGATTGTAAATGCTGTAATGTCTGAACAGTGGAATATGTTTCAGGTAACCTTTTTGATTCTCTATTTGTGTATATGAGTTTCTTAATTGCGGGTGAAGCGGATAGTCTTATCCCGGATATGCTGGAAGCAGTGATCCTGAAGGCTGAAGCAGGAGGTCCGGTGGGACAGTCTAGTGAGTTGGTGGCCCATTCATCTCACAGTCCCCTCCCTCCCGCTAGTGGCAGTTTAGACTGCCATTATAAAATCAATGGCGCGACGCGCTTTTCGGCTGCGGGTGGAGGAGAGGAAGAGAACGCGTCCCACCACGCTTGCTGTTCTTAGATTGATGCAGGCTGAGGGGTGAAGCTGTCACCATATGGCTCACTTGATGTTGCTCCAGCAATGAATACCTTACTACAGAGTACTAGGAGTCAATTATTCTACCTCTTGACCATGGATAATGGAAGAGTACCGTACGGTATGGATGCATTCATGATTCGGAAGCGAGACCGGCGGGCGGTGGATCCGGGTAGCTTGTCAATTGGCTGATGCCGACCGTCTCTGGGTCTTTCTTTCTCTCTCTCCCCTCTCAACTTCAATACCTTTTAACTTCGATACCTTACACTGCAGTATTTAATGATAGTCATAGGGTCTGTCTGGACGAACCCGACATCCTGCATTGACATCGTGTGCTTCCAATTCTCTGGGAAAATGATATCCTCGAGTCGGATAGGCAGGCAGTAAGGCGTCAGTCAGGTTTACCCGCGTCCGTGGAAAGTCCCCGTGGGACAGAAGTACGATGGCTTCCGTAACTTAATCTTTTTTTGTGCAATTCAACAGTTTCTTTCTGTCAGTCGGTCAGTCTGCATGGGCAGGTTGATCGCCATTGGTTGGGTGTCCTAGCAGTGAATTCAAATTGTATCGACCTCAAGAGCTTAGGTAGGTACTAGGTACGGAGTAGCGAGGATGTGAACGGTCTTCGGGGGTTATGGTGGTGAAGGCCGAAAGGATTGGTCATACAATCGATTATTATTCACTCACAGACAGAACTAGGGTGTTTTTCTAGGCAGAACCAAGACTGACTGACCCCCCCATGGATGTATCAACTAACTATTATAGGGGCCTTTCCCAGGAGACTCAATCTTGACATCCCGAGTCAACTAGTAAATAAGTTTACATTGTAGAGCAGCACCATTGGAGTAAGACAAATTGAATTCCTTATATTGACTATCCCCATTCAATTGATCGCAACAATTCTCGACTTGACTTTGTAGTCTAGTGGTGGTGAAATAATGATTAGGGAGGAACTGGCGACCAGAGACCGAGGGAGCAGGTTTTCTTTTAATCTCGACGCTCCACCAAAAACGACATCCGGGCCTGGGGACTTTCTTTTTCCTTCCCTCTCTCCTCCTTCCTCGATCGCTCTCTCACTCTCACTCTCACTCTCACTCTTCCTCTCTCACTTACTCTCTCTCTCTCTCTCTCTCTCTCTCTCTCTCTCTCTCTCTCTCTCTCTCTCTCTCT